>NW_026068033.1:2901990-3163622 GCF_014885135.2 Alexandromys fortis
CCCCCTCCTCCCCCTCCTCCCCCTCCTCCTCCTCCTCCTCCTCCTCCTCCTTCTCATGCTATCTTCATTCTACAGCCAAATAAATATGAGAAAGGTCCAACAAAACCTAGCATAAAAGATAGAGAAGGAAAATGTAAGGGAAGGAAAAGAAGGGGGAAAAGGTGGGGAGCCTGAGGGCAGAGGGTAAGTAATGTCTGGAGCTGAGCGAAGGAGCAGGGGTAACCATCCTACGAGAGATCAGCCTCCCTCCACACAGGCTACAGCGCACACCCTGACACAGCTGAGCTAGCTCCGTCAGGATGCACACAAGACAGCACTCTTAAAATTGCCAGGTCAAAACGCTATGTACAAATAGGATTAGCACCATGCCTTCCATACCTGGGTAGCCAGAATTCTTGCTTTCCACAGGCAATGCGTTTAATAAGAAAATGTCTCATTTCTCTTTGCTGTGGAATATAACATTCTGTAGCCCTGGAACCCTCAGCGCGCCTCTTAAATTCAGGTTGATGAAGCTGTGCCTTGTGGTTTTGATGACACCGTCAGTATCAGCAGTCGGTGGCTGTTGCCAAAGAGGAGAAAAATGAGAATGAAAGCTGTCAGCAGCGTAGGCAGAAACGAACCGTGACACAGCCCCGGAGTAAACAGAACCATAGCCATTTCCGAAGGGAAATAACTGAACTTGGGGACAACCTTTTTAAAGAGCATGCCGCCATAAAACATGGATGACCCCCGCTCCCCTGGCACCCTTCAAGTCTCATTCCCTGAAGCCCCTTTACTGGTGGCAGCAAGGGAACCCGAATCTAGAACCCAAAACCCAAATCTACCTAGGGTCTGACTAGAGAACCTTCCTTTCTCCTTGGCACCAGACCTGCTGCTTGCAGGTGATTTGATCCAGATGCAAGAAGAACCAGAAGAGGCCAAAAGCTACTCAGGTTTTTTTCAAACGGGGTGAGGCTGTTTGAGTTAGGATATTGCCCCTCCCTCCCACTCATTCCCCCTCTGCTGCTCTATGTCGGCCGTGACAGTTACCCAGCATAAAGGAAACGAGGCTCAGGATGCCAGGCTTGGTTATTTTTGCTCCCCATACCTGCCTCTTCCATCACCCCTCCTCCGTTATGCAGCCGTACCCACGAGGGGCGAGCCAGTCGATCTGTCCGCCAGGTGAGAAACTTCCTCCTGCCATTCCCTCGGTTGTTTTCTAGTCTCCTGTCCTGAAGATGGAGGCGGCACATGCAGCAGGCATCTGTTGAATGTTTACTAAATGGACCAAAGGCATTCCTTTAGAGTCTGAAAAATTACAGACATTTGCAAATTCTACTTAAAGTGGAAGGTAAATTGCTGACTTTTTGAGGGTTCCAACGATTGTGCAAGCAATCAGACTGACTTAGAATTAGAATTTCCTGCTTTTTTACTCCACGCAAACAAACCAGAATATCAAGCAATTTTGTGTGTGTGTTTTGCTTTGCTTTGACTTATTATCTATCTATCTATCTATCTATCTATCTATCTATCTATCTATCTATCTATCTATCTGTTTTCTTCTACTTGTGTGTGTGCTTATGTGGTGTGTATGTGTGTGTGTGTGTAGCTGCGCATTTGTGTGCATCCACATGCACGTGGATGTGCATACATGGCCGTCGGATACTGATGTTGGGAACCAGTCATTCCTACACCCTATTCATTGAGGCAGGGTCTCTCAGTCAAGCCCAGAGCTTGCAAAGATGGCTAGTCTTGATTGTCAGCTAGCTTGTTCTGGGGGTGAGCTGCTGCCTCTCTGAAGCTGGAATAGCCACCACACCCACACAACACTTATGTGGATTCTGGAGACCTCAAAATCTGGCCCAGATTCTTACAATGCAAGCACTTTAAGCACTTTTCCAAGTCCCAAGTCTCTAGCTTTGCTTTACAGAAAGAAACATTTTTCTAACAACGGTTCAGTCTTAAAACTCATTTCTTAAAAGCGCAGGTAGTTTTGATGCTCTCCTAAGGTTAGAAAAGCATCATCTAGTTAACGCAGGAGAAAGTCATCGGTTCAGTTTGGGGGAATTATGGAAATGCAGTTCGCATTCCTCTCTGCTGGCACTCAGTGCAGGTTCCACACGAGTTAGGGTTCTTCCAGCTGTGAGAATAGGAATCTCTGAAGGCGGTTCATCAGTTACTTTTCTCATTGCTATTGCCAAATACCTGCTGAGAAGCAAAGTGAGGGAGGAAGGGCTTCTCTCAGCTCTCGGTTTGAAGGCATACAGTCTATTCAGGCAGATGCAGCGGGCAGTGGGCAGCTCTGTGCAGCAGAAGTGTCCTACGGCTGTTTCCTTGCATTTCAGCTGACCAAGAAACAAAGGAACCACAAAGCAGGCCAGGCTGTAAGGCTCGAGATACAACCCCTCCCCAGTTCTTCCAGCTGGCCCCGTATCTTGATGATTCTGGGATTTCCCAAACAGAACCACCAAGTTGGGCCTAAGTATCGAAATACATGAGCCTAAGGGGGGCAGTTTACATCTAAACCACAAGCCATAATGGCCAGTTTAAACAGGAAAGGGCTTTTTAGGAAGCAGTCTAATAGGCTTAGACTTAAACACAGGAGAGAGTGGGGTAGGGGGTAGTGATGCACATCCGTGCTGGTCTGAAAGAATGACTTCCAAAGGGAGTGGCACTGCTAGGAGGTGTGGCCTTGTTGGAATAGGTGTGGCCTTGTCAGAGTAGGTGTGGTCTTGTTGGAGTAGGTGTGGTCTTGTTGGAGTGGGTGTGGTCTTGTTGGAGTGGGTGTGGTCTTGTTGGAGGAAGTATGTCATTGTGGAGGCAGGCTTTGAGGTCTCACATATGCTCAAGATACCACCCAGTGTCATAGTCTACTTCCTGTTACTTGCATATCAACATGTAGCAGCTCCTTCTCCAGTCTGCCTGCATGCTGCCATGCTCCCCACCATGATGATAATGGACTAAACCTCTGAACTGTAAGCCACCACCTCAATTAAATGTTTTCCTTTGTAAGAGTTGCCATGGCGGGGGGGGGGGGGGATGGAGAGATGGCTAAGAGGTTAAGAGCACTTGCTTGTCTTCCAAAGGTCTCGAGTTCGATTCCCAGCAACCGCATGGTGCCTCACAACCATCTATAATGAGATCTGGTGCTCTCTCCTGCCATGCAGGCATATATGCAGGCAGAACACTATACATAAAAAAATAAATCTTAAAAAAAAATGATCATGGTCATGGTGTCTTTTCACAGCAAGAGAAACCCTAAGGTACCATCCAAAGGTAGGTATATACTTCTTGAGAGATTCACCACAGGAAATAGTTTAAATAAGGGATGCAGAGCATCTCACAGGAGGCAAAGGCAAGAATACAACCAACCAGGTCTCAGACTACCCAGAAGTAGGGCTGTCTGTGGGGGTCGTTTTGAGCCTGTCTCCTGAAAGTCAGTAACCTGGCATGTTCAGTGAATGCATTGTTCATAACGTCCCTTGATTCTGAGCTAAGTAGTCACCCTGTCTCAGAGTCACACATACCTATGCATCAGGGAAAGCCAGACAGACTTTGTGTGAGCTTTGTCTCTCACTGTGGTTAGGAGGAAATCCCCCAAACTCTCTGACATAAATAGCCTCCCGAGATGCTGTGGGAGCTTGACACAATGTCCAGTCAGTGCCTGAGAAGGAGACTTAGGATGGAAGGGGTTCTTACACTTGCTCTTCTGTTCAGAGACTACTTTCCTTCTGTAGAATGGTCTTTTGATGACGTGCGAAGCTCTTCCCCTCTGGCTGGCTTCTAGGGAGGGAGTATCGTAGTGCTGTCTGGGTCCAGGTCAGTTCTTTCCTTTCTTAGCTTTGAGTTCTCCAGGTTGTGACTTGATGCACCCACAGTGACTCAGCCCATCTTCTTCTCCTCAGGCAGCTGACTTGCACTAGCTAATCAAAATACCTGGTATTTTGATAAGGAGTGGACTTAAAGGAGGAAGGACTTTTCTTGGCTTTCAGTTTTAGGGTACGTGGTCCAACCTGGTGGGGAAGTTACTACAGGAGGGGTGTGAGGCAGCGGGTCACATTGCATCAGCAGGAGAGAGGGGGGAGGGAGGAATGCTGAAGCTTCGACCCCTTTCTCTTTTTTAGGAAATTGGGGACCCTGGAATGGTGCTACTTACAATTAGGGTGGGCCTTTTGGTCTCAGATAACCTAATCTATACAACCTCTCACATATTCACCAAGAGCTCTGTTCCCATGGTGATTTTAAATCCCATCAATTTGAGAATTCAGATTAGCCATCCTGTTTTGCATTCTTGGAAGCTCCGTGTGTGCTGGCCTTGCCTGGCCTGGGATTACATCCATGCATTGACCTGGAGAGATGGTGGTGTGTGCCCTGTATTGCTCCCAGGACAAGGGTTAGAGAGTGGTGTGGTGTGAGAGCGGGGTAGAGTTTTGGGGTTGGGGAAATTCTTTGTGTTTGCTTCAATCTTAGAGGAATAGGAAGCGAGAGTAGGGGATGGGGTTTTGAGTATTTAAAATGAGAGAGAGAAAATGGTGAAGTAGTTCATCTTCTCAGAACCCAAGCTAGTGAATGGAGGGAGTGTTTCCACACACACAAATGTGTCGTGGTTGTGTATAGCAGAAAACACACATGTCTAACATATGATAGGTAACTATATGCATAAAACTAAAATGTTTGCATATACAGTAATAGGAGTGACACATAATATTTAATACTATATAGATAATATTTAAAATATATAGCAACACAGTTATAGCCACAGGACCTGATATATACTGTATGCAATGTGACGTATGAAAAGGTGTTCACACATTATACAGGAATATGGAAATATGATCATAGCATGTAATAACACTGTTATGTTGTATACACTAACAATGCACGTTTTTAAACATATGTACTATTCATGGTATCTGTTTCCTCCACTTTATTGGTAAGCTTCAGGCCTGGTGTAAACCATGCTTTATGGTAGTACTGACAACACAAGGAAGAAAGCAACCGCAGAGTTAAATATTTAAATATTGCATGTCCCCTGGTCTCTAGCAGGAAAGCCTGACGAAGTTACAATGCTTACCTAAATTATGATCTGTCTAGCCTAGGATGTTCTGAACACGTCTAGGGTCCCAGTAGCATTTGCTAAATGGATTAATAAAATGATGTGTCTTACTTATTGTGATGTCGTTGTCACCCCCCGGCGCAATGCAGAGCCACCTGGGAAGAGAGTGGCAGTGAGGGTTGCCCAGCTCAGCTAGGCCTGAGGGGGTGTCCGAAGGGGTTTGTCATGGAAACCACAGCCCGAAAGTGGACCAGAAGGTTCTGTGGGTTCATAAAGGAGGAGAGGCAGCAGGCAGAGCAGTGGGCAGGCCACGTCTGCTCTCTCCTCCCCACTGGACGTGATTAGCTGCTGCAGGTTCATGCTATGGCTCCCTTCAGAAATGCACTGGAGCCTGGACCTGGAGCCCAAACAAACACTTTCTCCTTAAGTTGTCTTAGCTGGGGTGTTTTATCCCAGCCACAGGGATGAAACTCGACACTTACCAAGTCTAACACAGTTTAGAATGAAAAAAAAAAAAAGACAGTTTAGCTGGGTGTGTTATGGTGGGTGTGGCATGGGTGTGGTGTGGGCATGGCGTGGTGTGCTCAGGGTATGGGACTCCTGTGTCCCAAATGCTCAGGAGGGAGGTTGAGTTAGGAGCTCACATGCCTGGGCTCAGGCTGGGCTTCAGAGACTCCACTCTGGGAATAAAATAAAATAAGAAATGATTTTGCCTTCTCAAAACCCTTGTGTTTCTTTGATTGCTTGTTGACAATCACCTGTTAAGCGTATTTCGCCTTTGAGGCACGGCACCATTGAGCCCCATGCTTATTAATCTACAGTATTCATAGTTTCAACCCCATCTACATACAGACAGAAGAATATTGTTCCTACCTTATGCAGTTGGAGCATTTCCACATCCCTTGGTGTCAGTGAGTTAGTTGCTCTTGCAAATCAATTGCAATTGCTTACTTTTATGAGCTTCAGAAATGGGTGCAGCCCACAGGGCCCCTTGAAAGCAGACGACTGAAAATTGCCTGCAAGTTTTAAAGTGTGAGATAGGAGAACTTTAACAGACACCACACCTTGATTTTTGGCACCAAAATTGCTTAATGACAGAAATCTTTCCAGACTTCTGTTACTAAAAATGTTCTTCTACGATGTTACAGTTTTCTGCAGGTGTTAGGTGTGCCCTGGACCTTGGGTGGGCAGGTGACATTTGCTTATATATTTTAAACTACTCTCGATGCTGATGCTCAGTCCCACTAACCACGGCCAGTAGTTGTTAATGCCTGGAGCAGGGGCATGCCAGTCTTTTCTGTCCATCTTACTTGAATGATAGAATTGGTTCATAGTGCTTCTTAGCGCCTCTGTAAGAGCTTGTTTCTTCAGGGAGGATTAGCCTGGGTATAAACGAGATAGCTTACCCACAAATCCTCCCCACAAGGCTTCAGGATCTGCAATGGCAGCGAAACTCTGGAAGCTGAGCAGGGGCAGAGCCATGTTAGCCTACACTGTGTGAGCTCCATGCGTCCCGTTAGTAGGGTGGCTGCATCCTCGGCTTGGCTGGCTCCTGCTGGGAGAACGAACCTGGACTGGCCCGGGTACTCTGTAGGTGTCTGTCCCGTCTAAGCACCCGCGTCTCTGGCTTCTGTGCCAAACTCACTTCACAAAGCAGTAGAACGTAATGTCTTTTTTTATTTTGAAAAAAAAAAAAAAAAAAACAAAAATCCAAATATTTTCCCTGATTCCAGTGAGTGGAAGCCATCACTGTCTACCGTGGAGTCCTGATCCAGTGTCACAAACAAAATGGAAGGAGTCTACTATTGACAACTGTCTCCATAGCAACTGTCTTGCTGTCTGCTCCCGGGTGGGACTACCAGCTCTGGGACTTACTGTGCCCATGTCAGAAACCCAGACCAAAACCCCCAAACTATCTCCAGTTCAGAAGGCCAAGAAGCAAGCCATCTTGCCTCCTGCCAAGACCACCACTGCTCTGGGGAAGAAACCCGGGTCCCCTGTGAACGGCGTTCAACTGACCCATCATCACCAGAGACATGGGCTTCAGGTCCTGACCGTTCTGCCTGGTGAATCACTGTGTGTATCGATGAAGTTAACGGCTCTCCTCTCTTCCTGCCTGGGGCTGGCTAGCTCGGGACTGAACCAATTCTTGGCTCATCTCAGATGACCCACGGCTGCGACCTTGCTCCAGGTCTCTTCGGCCAGCCCCACCACAGCCCATCCCTCCGACTCCCAGGCTACCACTGACAGCAATCCCCATGGATGTATCGAGTTATTGTAGTCTCGTCCTCGCTTCTGCTGCTCTTTCCTTTCTGAGGATGCTGAGCCTCGATGGGCTTCAGAAAAGGACCGGGTCCCTGGTGCACATTTCCTTGCTACTAGATAAGACCCCTCCCCACATAAGTGATTGGCAGCGCTGTGCCCACGGAGGGCGACGCTGAGTGAGGTCACGGTTGGCTGTTACAGGGAGCGAGCCAGCTGCCAATCTTTGGGTTCCAACATGCTGGAGGGGAAAGGGCGGTCTACTTTGCATGGCACTGTGACAAGAGCGACAGGTTCTCCCGAGTCTGTGCCCTCTGTGGGGAGAGTCACGAGTATTTTTGCTGTATCCTGTATGTTGTATGCAGGCACACACACGTGTGTACATGTTTATATGTATAATGTGTGCAGGACACTCAACACCAAGAATGAACTTTATTGTCAGTTGTGAATTTAGTCAATAATTGTGTACCAACATCGACTTATTGATTTTAATAACCAAACCACCCAACTGCAAAGTGTTAGTAACTGGAAAACGAGGGGAGAAGAGGTAGGCGAGCCATTTGTAAAACTCAGTGTACCTTCCATTCGGGTTTTCCGTAACCCCGAACTGCTCCAAAACAGAGCCTGCAGCTTTAAAGGCTCTCACCTTTAAAAGCACGCTCACAAAATCAATACAGGAAAGTGAGGCAGATGAATTGCGATCGTACCTCTTCAGGATCGCACAGACTAGCATCAAAAGAATTATTTTACTCTTACAGCCACGAATTGTGGCCTTTTCTTTCCTATTACATATGTGTAGAATAGAATCCCTTCCTCACTGAGTCCTCCACAGCAAATGCCAAGGTTCAGATGTGCCGCCTGTACAAACACTCCCCCTAGTGGTTAAAGCCTTCCAAAACCGTGGTTTAGCGCTCTGTCAGATTCATTTTCAGGGATCAAACCTTCAATGTTAGGCACAGCACACACGCACCTACCTTTAGAAAATCTGGGAGAAGGGAGGGAGAGAGGTGAATGGGAAGAGGGAGGGTTTGGACGCAGAGGAGGTCAGGTCTGATTGGCCTTGAGACCACGGAGGAGTCTGAAGAGCTACTGGCTTGACTGCGTGGTTCTGTCCACACACCCTGCTGTGTTACACAAGACGTGAATATACAGGACGTCCTTGTCAGGTGAGTATATCGCAGGTTCTGTTCTGACCGGGCATGCCTGTTGGCAGCTCAGATGGATTTTCAAAAATTATCTTGATTAATTATTAATTAACTCCTAGTGTGTGCGCTTGTACATGTGTGTGCATGTGTGTACATGTGTGTGCATGCTGTGGCACACATGTGGAGATCAGAAGACAGCTTGCAGGAGCCTTTCTCTCATTTTGCCATGTGGGTACTGGGGCTTGAAGTACCATCATCAGCTTGGCAGCAAGGACTTTGCTCTGCCGTCTTGCTGGTCCTCAGGATAATGTTTCGGATGGCATCTGGAAATACGTCAGCATTTTAGCGCCTTTCTGGGTGGGAGAGACATGTCATTTCGGATTCTGACTGGTATGTAGGGTGGGGACTGTGGAGGGCAACTCTGGAATCAGGGATTGGGACCCGGAGCTCCTGGCTAGGAGACGACTTTAGAAGATGCTGTTGTGGTTTGAATGATTGACTGTGAGATGTCACCTACAAGCTTCATGCATTTGGACATCCCATGTCTGACTCATGGCACTGTGTTTTGAAGTCTGGAGGAGCATCCAAGGGCTTAGCTAGAGGAGGCGAGCCTCTAGGGGCTGGGCTTCTAACCTGTGGTTTCTGTTGTAACAGGTCATGTCGAAAGCTCCTGGGTGGGACCCATGCCCTCCTCACCATGCTGGGCCATCTCCTCTTCAACTACAAGCTGGAATAAATACGGTTGCCCTTAATAACTTCTGTCCATGACTCTGCCCCAGTGAGGTGAAAGTGACTAACACAGGTGACACACTGGACAGGAAACAGGTGACAAAAAATAAAAAGCCAACTTCAGATCAGCCATGGACAGCAACTCCTCCGCCTCTAGTGAAATATGGCAGCTGGACAGGCAGGGGCTGGTCCATGTCACTTTGCCTCTACAGAGGAAGCTGCCTACCTTAAAGGGACTCTGGGAGAGCGTCTGCTCTGAGGTGACCACACAGCTAATTCTCAGTATGGGTTTCCTGAGATAACAGGGGGCACAGTACTACCAGTTGAGGGTACTCCAGCTCTGGGGACCACAGTCTTAAGTCAGACACCAGCAGGACTGGCTGTGGTCTAAGGCAAATTGCTTCCTGCCTCTTCCAGCTCAGGGTAGCCCCTGGTTTTCCTTGGCTTGCTTGCAGTATCATTCTGATCCCTGTCTCCACGTGACCTTCTCCTCTATGTGGCTTGGTTTCCAAGCCCTCTCTCTTTACAAGGAGTCCAGGTTCTAGATTTAGGGTCTCCTCTCATCCCGTAGGACCTCGATTTAAGTTGATGGCATCACAAAGACTCTACCTCCAAACATGGCCAGAGTCACAGGTATCAAGAGTTAGTGTTTCTTTCAACATTTAACCCTCAGTGCCCTCTGGACGATGTTTATGAAACAGTTCAGCAGAGCGCCCTCCTCTGCTCGTCCCACAGCCACCCCTGGCTTCCCCAGTTTCTGAAAGCTGTCTGCATTCTCTGGCTTATGACCCCAAATCGGAGAGACACTTGTCTCTTCCTCTTTTGCCTCTTTTTTCATAGTTTAAGGACATTTAGGGTCATTACATTAGCCCTGCCAGGAGAGTCCAGATTGTCATAAAGTCAGCTGGCTCACATGGGTCATCTTGCCTTCAACTTCAGCTAGGTGTGGGGAACCTACGCACGACCATGCTGATGACGTTCTACCCCCAAAAATATGTTACAAAATTCACAAAGGGGGGCTAACTCTTTATTTTCTTCTATTTCTATGTTTGAATTTATTTGTTTGTTTATGTGTATGTGTTTGTGAGTGTGTATGTCTGTGTGTGTGTCTGTGTATGTCTGTGCCTGTGCGTTCCTGTGTATGTCTGTGTATGTGTCTGTGTCTGTCTCTGTGTGTGTCTTTGTGTGTCTGTGTCTGTGTGTGCCTGTGTGTGTGTCTGTGTATGTGTCTGTCTCTGTCTCTGTGTGTGTGTGTCTGTGTGTGTCTGTGTCTGTGTGTGCCTGTGTGTGTGTCTGTGTGTGCCTGTGTGTGTGTCTGTGTGTCTCTGTGTTGTGTATGCATCTTGCCTACAGGGCTGCTGAGGCCACTACTACTCCAGACTTCTGTTATGATCCATGATAAATGTCTTTGTATGCTCTGAACTCGTGTTTACCAAGCCTCCTGCTGGTTACAAATCTGTTTCCTAGGCACTTGGATAGCAGGAAAACAGCATCTTGGATAGCAGCCTGGGGCGCCCCAGAGTCGCTACAAAAGCCCATGGATGAGACACTTTCAGTGGCAAGAAGGCCCCCAAGAGGCTCAAGCCGGGGTAGGAAGTCTCACCCCAAAGCTTGGTCCTGGCCCACTGTAGTAGACAGATACAAACTCTTCAGTCACGAGACCGCTCAGCCTCCTCATCGAGCTGGTCACTGTCCTGGCCATCTAGAAAGTGTGGAGAGGAGTGGACAACACGGGAAGAGCGGAAGGAAGAAGCAAGTTCTCCCTGGGTCTTTGCTCCTCTCGACACAGGCACAGAGACCCAAGCGTGTGGTGTAGTGGGTCCTCCCGTGGGTCAGGGAAGAGGTGAGGGTGCAGTATGCCATGCCCGCCTGTAGGGGTCAGCTGAGAAGAATCCATGGTGAGACAGAGAACACAAGTCTCCAGGGATCACACAGACAGTGTCCCTATAATAGGGTGTGTTCAGCTTTGCCTCCCAGAAACCCCAACTTGGAAAGGCTCTAACAAGTGGCTGATTTATTAACCCATCCAACTGTAAATCTGCAGGAAACTCAAACTTCAGGGCTGACCAAACGCGCTGGGGGCTCCAGCTAAGTTATGTAGTCTGTGAGTCCCTCCATACAGACTTTCTATGAGATGGATACAGTGTTCTCGGTTTCACTGCTAGACACGGCAACATCCCAAGCGCCAAAATGCATTTTCTTTTGTGGTTTTCTCTGAACCAGTCTCCCACGCGTCCTGGCTGTGCTGTTTGGAGAGACACGGCGACCACAGAAGTTACTGCAGGGTCAGTGAAAGCACTGGACATGTCTCCAGAAGAGGATCAGGGGGTCCAACAAAAGTTATAACAATGGCTGAGGATGTAGCTCAGTTAGGAGAGCGCTCCCCTGGCATGCAGGAAGTCCTGGTCACCCTTTGGCTGCATGGGGAGTTTGAGGCCAGCCTGGCCCCCCGAGAATCCATGTCAAAGTTGTAATGACTGGGTTTGTCCGTGCTTACTTCGCCTTTGAAGTGCCTTCCCCTGGCCACGATGGAGCCTGTGAAATGACTCAAGCAAATGCGACTGTTAACAGTTGACATCCGTTCCTCTGATGAGCCCGCAACAACACTCGAAGAAAAACATGGCGTCTCCATGGCATAATAACTGTATGATTGTCTTCAGGGCTACACCTCAGTCATGGTGCTCAGAATAGGGGACCTCCTGGAAAACTGTGGGGAACAGGGTAGGAAAAGAGCGTTTCCGAGAACTCCAGAACTCTGTCCCAAGGGACCTCCATGGCTGCTTTCTCCGCACCTGCTAGAGACCAGAATCCCCTTATAACACAAATGCCAAAATGGTCTCAGATGGTCAGAAAGAGAGGAAAAGTCCTTTCCAAGCCTTAGATATTTTCGTGACAGGTGAAGTTGCCAGCAAACATCATCCGAGGAAACGAGTCAGCCCACGGGAACAACTTCACGGAATGTGATGGTACTCTCTTAGTTTCTTACCCTGTGGCAAAAGCTATTTGAAGGAGGAAGGACTCAAGGTCCTCTCCATCACGACAGGGAAGTCAAGGCACCGGGAAGTTAAAGCACATCCTTTGGATGTCGTTACATCACATCCAAAATAAGAAATGGGTGAATTCAGGCTGCTGCTTAACTCCCTTGCCGTTTATGAAGTCCAGGATCCAAGCATGGGAATGGTGCCACCCATAGTGGGCATTCATTCCCAACTTGATTAATATAACCAAGGATGCCCCCACCGCAGGCATGCCTAATGGCCCATCTCCTGGGTGATTCTAGGTTGTCGAGCTGACAATGAACAAAACCACCAAACTAATAACTTCCCATTAGCAAATAACTTTCAAATGCTTGAGAAATACTAAGTTAGCCAGCTTGCCTCTTGATGGACACATTCCACAGACTTGCAAATCTTGCTACGCCAGTGTTTTCTGAGCAGTGTCCAAGTGCTGAAACCAACCTCGGGACTGCTTTTGTCCTTGGAGGGATGCTCTTTTTGTTTTTGTAGGTCTTTGGTCCTGCTTCGCCAGGTGGGGCCCTCACCTGAGTTTTACCTGACCCTTTGTTTTTGCTATCTGTGAGTCTCATCCATGCCCCAGATAAAAACCATCTGCTTGTTTCCATTTTATTTATCATTCTTGGTTTACACCTCTCTTTGCCTATATGTTCCAAATACTGTGTGTGGAGGTGTGTGTGCGTGTGTGGGGTGTGTGTGCTGTGGGTGTGCGTGTGTGTGGGTGTGTGCGCGTGTGTGAGGGTGTGTGTGTACGGTGTATGTGTGTGCGTGCATGTATGTGGGTGTGTAGGGGGTGTGGGGGGGATGTTGGTGTGCGTGTGTGTGGGTATGTGTGTGGGGTGTGGGGAGTTGTGTGTGGGTGTGTGCGCGTGTGTGGGGTGTCCCCTCGCCACCCCCTTTGTCCTTTTCTCTTTTAGCTCTTTTCCCCTTACTCCCGTTTCCTGGAAGTCATTCCACAGCATCTCCCAGAACAGGTCTTCCCTCGCTCCTGCCCCCATAGTTTCTTTACCCAGCTTCCTGTGATGGGCACCTATCTACATCCCCACCCAACGGTGATAAAATACTTCTGGCTAGTCTTGTGCATACATCTCCTTTTTATTTTTTCAATAGCATTTAGGGCAGATTCCACCAAGCAGGTTTGCTGGGTCAAAAGACAAATGGTTAAATGAGTTTTCTGAATCATACACAGTTTGGCCTACAGTTTTTGTGCTTCTCGGCCAGAACGCTTATATTTTTTTCTTTTCTCTTTTTTTCCCCCCAATACAGGGTTTCTGTGTAGTTTTGGAGCCTGTCCTGGAACTAGCTCTTGTAGACCAGGCTGGTCTCGAATTCACAGAGATCCACCTGTCTCTGCTTACCAAGTACTGGAATTAATGGCGTGCCACCGCCCAGCCAGAACACTTACCTTTAACCTTTGGCAAAGGTCTCTGTCAGGAAAGATTTATGTTCACATGTAGAGACAGATCTCATTACAGGTTTTATTCACTGTATCCTTGACGTGAAGCATGTATTACCACACAGGAACAAACCAGTCGGACTACCTAGTTACTTCCAGGAACTCCATTATGCCGTGTTTTGATCTATCCCAGTTGGCTGTTTCAGTCTCAACAAAACTTTGCAGACAATGGGCTGGAGAGACAGTCCAGTCATTAATGTGTTTGCCATGCAATCACACAGGCCTGAGGTTGACCCCCCCCCCCAGTCCATGTGAAAAAGCCAGGCGTGGCTTGGGATCTCAGCACTGGGGAGGTGCAGGGAAGGACAGCCCTGGAGCTTGCTGGTCACAGCCGGTCTAACTGAATGAGAGAGTTCCAGAGCCGTGCGTGCGAGAGAGAGCCTGTCTGAAAACAAAACATGACAAACAGCAGCAGCAGCAGCAGCAGCAGCAACAACAACAACAACACAGCCAAGATAGACAGCACCCAAGGAAAGGTTCCGCAGGTTAACACCTGGCTTCCATAAATGCACATATTAACACATGCTTCTGGACATGAATACCCACGCACACAGGAGCACCCCCCATAAGATACTTCACACTCTGAAGCTATTTCTGACAAACTGATTCATGCTGTTGTCAGAAGGGTGTGTTCTAACATGTCCTCTGATGGCCATGAACATTTCCCTACAGAGAAGGGAGCCTCCTCATACAGTTTCCCAGCATGAGCATTTTCTCTGGTCCTGCCAGGACTTTGGCTCCCTCAAAGAGAGCCAGCACAGGGCTAGCCCTTGGAAACCCTGGGAGGCTTTAGAGTCCAGGTACCTGGGCAGAGACACGCCAAGTACCTGGTACTGTTGAGCGTGTCATAAATTCCAAGGCCCTTCAAATAAGGGAGTTTGGGCCCCATAATCTAGGGCTTTGGTAGCAGGTTAAGGCTTCAAATTCCTGGGGGTTGATCCCTTGCCAAAAACTCCTTAACAGGTGAATGCATTCTGAGAGGGGGGCTCTCACACCTCGGATATATGATCCATCCTCCTAGCCCTCCATCCAGCATTTTAAAAGCCTTCAGAGGGGATGGTGGCCATGGAAGAAAACTGGAACTTTGACCTCCCCTAGCCTTTGGGTCTTAGCTTAGGATCAAGTGACTCTTTGAAAAGCTTCCCAGGGGGAGAAAAGCATTTGGTGGCTAAGCCGGAACAAAACAAAGTTCACCGAAACCAGACTGAGGAGGCTGGCTCAGGAGAGTTTAAACCGGAGACGGAGCCTTTTCTAAAGACATAGGGTGCACGCTTGCTTGGTACATGTCATAGGACATCAGCAGAATGCACCTGACATTTACAGGAAGTGTGCAGAACAGTCCGTGTGCATTTTAGTAAAGACGTCACACACTTATCAGGAAGAAAGGGCTTTAGAAAAATCTAAGATCTACCTATGAAGTTCAGAAGGGGATGGAAATTTGGAAACTGGATTTGCTCATTTCTTTTTAAAATATTGTTATTTTTGGCTAGCCACAACTCACAGATCCAAAGGTCCAGGCCATGCTAAGAAGGGATTCACAATGGTGGCTCACACCCGCTCACAGGCCTTCTCTTTGGTTAGTCTTCCAGGGTTTCTCTGGGGAGATACAAACAGCTCTTCACTGATTTCGTTCACAGTGAGTGGGGAGAAAGGTGGGCAGAGTTTAGACATGGTCAGAATTCTTTGTGGCCGAGATGAGCAGGTTAAGCAGGCACCGTTCCACCTGGTGGTGATCATCACCACTGAAATGGAGCCTTCTAGCCAGCGCAGAGAGGCAGACCCGGTCCAGAGCTCATGAGTGATTGTTGGAAGCCATAGACAGTTCTCCAGGACCCAGGTAATCAGCCTTCCGTTCCAATTTCAATTTGGAGACTAGAAACTTTTGACCTAAATTTTTGTAGAGCCTTGGAATAAATAGAACAACCTTTTCCAATCTAGTCACCCCCAAATCTCAGTGTTTGAGGTGCTCCTCCAAGCTCTGTGGGCGGGTGTCTGTTGAGAACTGAATTCATGTGTGCTAAAGCACATGCTACTGTACTAATGGGTTAAAGCTCCAGAGCCAGCATTTGACTGGGTGCCTCTGCTATCAGTGGGAAAAAATTCAAGCATATATTCTCAACATTCCATTGTATTATAAATATATTGGCAAATTTCTCTATATATTTGCACGCGCATAAAATGTATTTTATTCATGTTTTATATATTAGTAAAGATATTACTACACTTGCATATTATTTGTGCTATGAAATTATGCAAAAATATACAGCAAGAGTGAGGTTGACACACAAGGATTTCTCAATATGTTCTCAGAAGGTCATGACCTGATTCTTGGGGAGGGGAGCTGGACACCCCATTCCTCTAGGGACCACTGCTTCATATCCCCCAGCTCTGAGAATGAAGTTCTATGCTGGTTTGGATTCTTTTCTTTTCGGTGATCCTTCACTGAATGTTCTAAAGTGGGAGGTGTAAGGGTTGGGTATTTGTAATGAAGCAGACACATTCTCAGCTCTTCATGTCCCATACATAAGGGTCATCCGTCCTACTATCTAAGGTACCTGGGTGTCTGAGCAGGGATCAGGTGACCTACCATCTGAGGTACTTGTATCTGAAGTGGGTGATGTGTTACTTAGCACTCCTGCTTGCAGATGGGTGTGAACCCCATTGCTGACCTGCTTTGGGGTGTCCGGAGACTAGGAATGGATTTGAAGGCCAATGTAGCAACATGGTATTTTATTTTATTTTATTTTATTTTATTTTATTTTATTTTACTGTGTAGCATTATAAAAAGATTTATTAATTGATAATTGTAAATTATGTGTATATATGTGGGCCTATGTGTGGGTACATATTTGCCAAAGACCTAGGTCAGACCCATGCAAGCTCCCTGGTTGTCTGTCGCTCCTGTCTCTGTGAGCCCCTATGACCCCTGCTTAGTAGATTCTATGGGTGGTGTTCTCCTGGGGTCTTTGACCCCTCTGGCTCCCATAATCCTTCCTCCCCTGATTCCCCGAGCTCCACCTAATGTTTGGCCGTGGGTCTCTGAATCTGACCCCCTCAGCTGCTGGTGACTCTGATGTCATCTCTGGTGACAACGGGGCTAGGCACTGATCTTACAGACAGCAGCATGCCATCGGGAGTCATTTCATTGCTTTTTCTCTTGTCAGTGCTGTGTGCTTCTTCCCTAGTAGTCTGAGCCGTCCAGCTCCCAGATCCTGGCCATCTGGGCAGTGTTGGGCATGGCTTCCCTCTCATGGCTCCGGCCTCAAGTAAGACCAGATATTGGTTGGCCACTCCCATGCTCTGAGCCACCATGATCCCAGGACAGGCTGTGGTCCTAGGTTTGTGGCTGGGTTGGTATCCTAGTCCCACTGATGGGAACACAGCGTGACTGCAGAAGGTGGCCAGTTCAGGTTCCATACCCTCAATTCCTAGGAGTCCTTGCCGGAGTCACCCTTACAGGATCCAGGAAGTTTGTACTGCACTAGATGGTTCATATTTTTGCCTGGCAAAGGTTTTTTTCCAAATTCATCTCTCTTTGTACCAGAATGAAAGCTGTTTCCTATGTTTTCTTGGGGGGCGGGGCTTCTTCTCTTCCTCCTTAATATGTACCTTGGGCCTTGGATCTTTTAAATCCTGACTCCAGGCTCACTTCTCAGCCACAGTTGGCTCCTCACCCTACATGCTCTGGAATCTGCCGACTGTTTCCCCATAGTGGGACCACTCATTTAATTGCTTGGAGTCTCCCAGGAATGTGGCTTCATGAGGACATAACCTGTATGACCTTGTCACCTCTGTGTCCTCAGCCCCAGCACAGTGACAAACACCCCAGCATGTCTCTGTGCATATCTTCTGAGTGTGTGCACACGTGGCTCAGTGCCAGGAACGAGCAAGGTGTCTAAAGGTGAGGGAGGGTTAAGGTCACAGACGCCAGAACCAGGCTATCTAGGTCCATTCTCGACCTCTGTTGCTTTCCATCTGGGTGCCCTTGGGCCAACTGCCTCTCTAGTACTTTTTCTTTAGTAGAGAGGTGGCAAAACAATATTCATGTCAAGGATTATTACTAAAATCATATGGGCTGATGTATATCACGGGCTTAAAACAGGGCCTGGCCTGTAGTCCATTTGGGAATTTCTTTTAGTTTCCAAATATTTCGTAGAAATTGCTCTCCATGGAAAGATAAGACTTCCGATTTGAGGAAGTAGCAGATGATAATGGTGGTGTAAGGAATGATGGGAGCTGGGCTGGGAAACCTCAGTAAGGCAGAAAAAAGTCAGAAATGACCCCGGGGGGCTGGAGGAGTGGCTCAGTTCTCCCCGTGGACCCCGCTTCAATTCCCAGCACCCACATGGTGATACACAACCATTTCCAACTCCAGCTCCAGGGAGTTCGATGTCTTCTTCCTGCCTTCAGGGGCTCTGCATGCACACAGTGTTCAGACATACATGTAGGCGAGACATCCACACACATAAAATAGAATAAAAAAAATAACATCAGGCCACCAGAGAGGGAGACAAACATGGGTAAGACTATCTCAGAGAGTCAGTCATTTCACAGGAATTTATGATAGATTATTAATTTTGGATCCACAGAAGGAGAGTAAAGTATTTTCTTCTCTTTTCTCCTCCTCTGGACTCTCTACCCAAGACTCACATGAAGGAGTATTTTGGCACCTGGTTGCTGCTTTATCTAAGCATGATCTTAAGAGCAAGATCTGACTTGCTGGGAAGGGGACAGCGTGTTATGTGAGACCAGGGTGATTTTGTCTCTCGCTAAGCACTGGGCAAAGTGGAAAAAAATCTGAAAACATCTCTACCTCCACGTTGAGCCACAGGATGCTACACTAATTCAAGTCCACGTTGGGCCACAGGATGCTACACTAATTCAAGTCCACGTTGAGCCACAGGATACTACACTAATCCAAATTCCTCTGTTTGCATTTTCAGTTTGCAGTCAGCCAGAGAGGAATCAGGGTGTCAGCTCTGGGGTTTTGTGCATGGAGGGTGTCTTAGTTACTGTTCAATAGCAATAACTGTGGAGATGCTGTGATCAAGCCAGCTTACTGCTGTTTTTATCTAAGTTGTTATATTATCAATAACAGCTTGGGGGTCAGATATTGGGGCATAAAACTGATAGATCACAGAAGAGGAGGCCAAGTGACCTACTGACCTTCCCCTTTTCTCCCGAGACCTAGCAAGTGTGTCTCCACAAACACCAGACCAAAAGAACCTTGAATCAGTAAGTCCCTCCCTACTCCTTCCTGTGCATCTCTATCCATCTCTCTGGGTCCACTGTACTCTCTATGGCTAATTCTAGTCAACTAGCTACTGGCTCCACCCCCTGATTCAAGGTTAACTTTATTAACACAATCTTGGAGTTCTACAGTGAGATCAAACGTCTCACAACAGCTTATAAAAGAAAACATTTTATTGGGGGGTTGCTTACAGATTAAGAGGCTTAGTGATAATCATCATGGTGACAAGCACCCAGGTGTGGTACTGGAGCTGTAGCTGAGAGCTTTACATCCTGATTCATAGGCAAGAAGCGAGAGAGGTGGGGGAAGAGACTGGGTCTGGCATTGGCTTTTGAGACCCTGAATCCTATCCTGCCCAGTGACTCACTTCCTCCTACAAGGCCATGCCTCCTAATCCTTCCCTCACAGGTCCACCAATGGGAAACAAACATTCAAGTACAGGAGCCCATGGGGCCATTCACATTCAAATCACCACAGAGGGAAAGTGACCTCAAACTTCTGAGCACAGTTCATTGCTGGAGGAGAAACTAAGGACAGGCTGTTCTCCTGGGGTGTGAGCCTACGTCCGTGAACGTCAATGACTTGGGCTTACACAGTTTCAAGTGCAGTGGGAACAACCCTGTTACCTAGCAGGTATTGTGTTAATATGGCCTTACCAAAATAATATAGGTAATGAAAACAGCCTAAATACCCTAGGACCTGGAAATAGTTAAACAAACTATGGTATATCCATATAACAAAACACTTCTCAATTAGAACCAGAGAAATAACAGTAAAAAACAAGCTATTGATACATTTAACAACATGAATGGATATCAAACTCATTATGAAAAACGGAAAAGGCAGGATAAAAATATTCTAAGCTGTATGACTTAGATAATTTGGTTGCTATAACCTTAAAGAAGGGATCAGACTCATTTTTGGTTGTTTCCATATACACCTTGAGGGTCGAGTGGGGGTCCTTTTGCATGCTGACTCACGTCCGAGTATAACACACCTCTCTGGAGCAGTTTCTGTGACCTCAGACACCAATTCCTTCAACCCTAATGGAGGCGCAAGTGACCAAAGCGCTGAACGTTCTCTCCAGCAGAGGCAATTTGCACCTTTGTCTCTACCTCGGAAATGTGCCGCCCAGGCTTATCACAGTGTCCACACACCAAAGCAAAGCCCAAAAGAGTGAGAGGCAAGAAGTTAGCTGGGGTAGAAAATACACGTGATGATTTGTGAGCTCAGAGTTTTTGTTGAAACAGGGTCCAGTGCGATTCTGGGAAAACGCAGCTTCCTGGTGTGAAGACAGGCTTAGAGGAAGCTTTGCGTTTTCGGTATATCGAATGCCTCTAGACTCGCCCAACAGGATTTTCTTCACATGTCATGGATGGGAGTGCGCCAGAAATGTACAGGCCAGCCGTGTCTTATAAGCCACATACTTATAAATAGAAATATATTTTAAAAAATAATTCTACCCCATCTATGGTTGTGTTTGAAGAATGTTCATTCACTCATTTTCTCCTTCCTCAAACAAACAAACAAACAAACGTGTCCTTTTCCATCACATTGTTAAATGACTTTTAGAATCACAGATGCCTTAGTCACTTCTATATTGTAAAAACACACAAGGTAAAATTGTACCTCGGTTACATCCTTTACAACATGGCATAATGTCAATCACCTGTCAAAGTACAAAGAAATGATGTCACTTGATGTTTAGATGCCTTAAAGTTTTTAGTGGAAGTTTTTATTTCTCAGGTGGGGTATAAATACTTGGAGTGTTTGCTCATTGGCCTAAGTCACTGCGATGGTATGGTGGTTGATTTTTGGAATGAGCTCTCCCGGTCTGGAAGAGCATGATTCATTACTACAAAGCCCCTGGAAGCAGACGTCACGGCCACAGGCTGCCCCGCGGGAGAAGAGCGCCAGCAGGTCAGGTCCAGGGACCATCTATTCTGACATGCTCGCCCAGCGATTCTGACGTCCAGCTGACGCCAGCACCCCCGAACACCAGCAGTCTGGAGAAGAGTGTCTCTCCTTTGCAAGGCCATGGTTCATGGGTTTTGCTCACGGAGATTCTTGCTTCGTCCTAAATAAACGCGAGGTCAACAGTAGGGGCCGCTTTCCCACGACACGTGCAGGCTGGGAACCCAGGGCTCGAGGTATAAAAAGGTCAGTGGGAGAGAGTCAGGCTCCAGGGTCAGAGGTGAAAGAGAAGAGCAGCCGATCTTGTCCTTGCCATCTGCTGAAACTTTCTGGAAAAGTGACGTAATCCACTGCATTGACACACGCGTGTGCATGACGAGTCAGTGGGAGGTGTGGGCTTGCATGGGAAATAGGGTCTTTTTAAAAAGTTTGCTTTACAGAATGCAGTCAGGAGTTGGGGAGATGGCTTGGTGGGAAAAGCTTTTGATGCGCGTGTGTGAGCAGCAGGTTGCAGTGTCCAGGAAGCTAGGTGGGTGTGATGGCCCACCTGCAACCCCAGCGCTTGGGAGGCAGAGGCAGGCTATCTCCAGAGCAAGCCGGCCAGCTGGATGAGGTGAGTGAGAGACCCTGCCTTAGTACAAAAGATGTGCAGAGAAAGACATCTGGTATCGACCTCTGGCATCCATGCACGCGCACACACACACCTGAACCACACACGCACACCTGAACACACACACACACACCTGTACCACACACGCACACCTGAACACACACACACACATCTGAACACACATACACACACGGATTTACACATGTAAATATGTACACACCACACATCATACACGTGAAAATAATGAAGAACGGTGTCTGAAAGCCCTTCAGAGGGTCAGTGTGCTGAATATTAAACGTATATACTTATATTTTGAATCTTTCTTTTTGGTGAGGGAAGCTACCATCTGTGAGTCTGTAAAGGAGGAGGCTGTGGTTGGGGGAATGAAGAAGCAACCCCACATCAAGAGAGGCAGGCTGCCTCGTGGCCTGTGTCCTGAGCTGAGGCATTCAGAACACAGGGAATTTGGGAGCTGAGGCATTCAGGACACCGGGAAGGGACCGGGTGTGTAAACCCACAGAAGCATTTCCTTGGGACTGAACTGGGGAGCATCCTCCCGACAACTTGGAAGCAAGGGACAATGACAGGTCCCTTAGGAGATTTAGCTGGTATGACTCCTTGAGATTGGCGAGACTCTTCAGAAAAGAAATGCTCTCATCCTTTGAGCATTGGCTTTGGGTGGGACGGGGTATTAGTGGTTTCTACCTGAAGAAACCCCTGGGCTTGGGGGCCAATCCTTGCTGGGGAGACCCTAAAGGAAGACATGCAAATGCCCTATGCAAATACATGCAAATATTTCAGCAAGAAAAAATAGGGGGATGGTATCGAAATCTTGATTTATACATTCAACTCACAAGTTCTACCTGGGCATGAACTAGAGCCATTTGGCCAATTTGTCTGAGAGTTGACTAACCAGATAAATGCATAAGAATGTCAAGCGTTTGTATTTCCTTTTTTTAAAAAATATTTTTCATTTTCCATGAGAGAAGCTGGCATCCTTTATAAAACAGCAGTGTTTTGCTCTGCTCTCCAAGAAGAATCTTCAGTTGTGTAAGTGACGGGTGTTTCAGAGGTGAGGAATCTCTGCCCTGCACAAAATGAATCCTTCTGCTCACTTCCAAAGCTACTGAGGCATCAAGGCGTCTTCTCTCGGAGACTATAAGGGTGGCGTGGAGGGTGACTGGGCCTCCTCCAACAAAGCTATTGGTGTTTTTATCTGATGAACGATCGTAGGGGTCTCCTTATAGATCTTATGGTAGTTAACAACACCACTGTCCTCTGCCACTTGGAACCAGTAGTGCCACCGATTATGACAACCAAAACCTGTGGCCTAGACATTGAGTGTCCCTCAGCTGAGACCATTTCTTACACGGCCACCTGTTCAGCAGGTTAGCATCCACCTGGGATCCAGAGTTCTCTCCGGAAGGTGAGAGGGCAGCAGAAATGGATTAGAGGATACAGAAGGTCCTTAAACAGGTAGAGAGAAAGTACAGGAGACTGAATAGTTTTGAATATATATTAATATATAAAGTAAAATATTCACAGGTTGAGGTGGGAGGTAAAAACTGAGTTTCTGTTAAATTTTAGTATTGTGAAATTTCCAAAAGAATTGTCACTCTTGGTTTTGGGGCCAAAAGAAAAGGCACTGTGAGGGTGAGAGGCTTGGATGCAGACCCAGGAACTAGTCTGTATTTCCATTCCAACACCAGCCCTGCAGGTGACGACGGCTGCATTACAGCTAGGGCCTATGGTACCCCTCTCTTCCCTCTCTAGATGATAGGTTATCTCTCAAGAAGAACTTTCTGGGAAGGATTTGTAATAAAATCGTGGAGGAGGGTCTTCTCTGCCCCTCCTCGTCCATCTTTCTAACCGTCCAAGGAACATTTGTCAGAATTAGATCTGTTCTGAGAGGAGTTCAAGATCACAGGGAACAGCTCCAAGAGCACAGAGAGCGAGGGCTCTGATGGTCTGGCTGGGTGTCTGGTGTGTTTCAGTGTAATTCGTACTCCATCCCAGGACACCACTGAGGGGGACGGGGTGCTCTTCCAGTCATGCTGCGGAGACCAGAGGCACCGTTTCCAGCATTGTCACTGCGTAAATGACAAGGGTCCCCCCAGTCCCTGCGACTTTTCTAACACTCATTACACAGCCCTGTCAGGATGAGATAGCATTGTTGTCTGAGACAACACTAGTAAGGTCACCAGCTAACAACAGCAAACTCTAGGCAGAGCGCTGATAGGTTATCAGACTTAAAGCTCAGAATGACAATGATGCTATCTGGACCACCACTGTCCCCGAGGATCAAGACCTTACAGTGTTTCTAAGATAGGGTAGCAATCTGACCAGAGAATCTACCCATTTTCCCCAGTTATCTTTTAAGTTATTCTACACAATTTTTTTTTTATCAACCTGCAAGATGATAGTACAGAACGCATTCAGAACTTCCTGATGGATTAGCCGACTCCAGGGTCCCTGCTTCCGAGTTTAAGCCTATTCGGTACTGACAGCCATTTGCCACCCGCTGGTGCTGGGGATGAACCCATAGCCTTGTGCATGCTAGGCAAATGGTCTTCCACTGAGCCAGCTGAGCCAAATTCCCCCACTGAGCAAAGTTGAGCAGACAGAGGAGTGATTTTTGGAGTCACTTGTAGGAGAGGAAAATTAGAAGGAAATTACAAGGTGGACTTTAGCTGACTCGTAAACAAACCCTACGGCCGAATGTTATAGAAACCATATGAGAGGAGCAGGTACTAATGTGTGTGTGAGTGTGTGTGTGTGTGTGTGTGAGAGAGAGAGAGAGAGAGAGAGAGGGGAAAGGAGGAAAAGACAGAGAGAGAAGGAGAGAGAGAGACAGAGAGAAAAGGAGGAAAGGACAGAGAGAGACATAAAGAGTGGGAGAAAAGAAACAAGACAGAGAGGGAGGGAGGAAAAGAGAGAGAGAGGGAGGAAAGAAGAGAAAGACAGAGAGAAAGAGGAAAGGAGAGAGAGACAAAGAGAGAGAAGGAGGAAAGGACAGAGAGAGACACACACAGAAAGAGAGAGAGAGAGAGAGAGAGAGAGAGAGAGAGAGAGAGAGAGAGGAGAAACAACCAGGTTTTGACTTGTTCTAGGTCTAAGACACCTTCGTAACCTCAGTTCTGTACCGTGTGGTTACTTATCCTATGTGGCGACTCACCCATCCACCAGGCTGCCACCTCTGTCTAATCCTCCCTAGTATTTAAACAGCTAATCTAATGATGGTGACTTAACAGTGTGAAGATTGCTGAGTGGCTTGGAAGTGACCTGTACGACCTTCACGCCTGTTCATTGGTGTTTCTTTAGTGGCCCCTTATAGGACTTGTCCCTTGCCAATAATTAATGCATGTGCTGAAGTCATCTCCAAAGGGGATAAATAGGTAAGGGTCTCTGGCCAGCATGTCGCATGACATTGTAAGAAAAACGGAGAAAAGTTGTTTTAAAAACTGGTTCAGATGGATGCATATGAATCTGAAGACGTGTGACGTGTGTGCTTATCTATCCAACACATTTCTACCAGGATCCTAATGTGTACCCAGTTCTGTTCTAGATAATGGTAACTAAGAACCCCTTATCTACATGGAAGCAGCATCACCGTGTGCCGAGATAGGCTAGGTGTAGATATAGTGTATGTCAGCTGCTATAGGGCATGGAAGGTGGAGAAGGATTCCGGGGTGCAGGAGTCATGCTAGACCTCTTAGCAAAATCAGCAACAACACAACCAAAGCCGTGAGATTCAGTAGCTTGCATATGCAGGTCCGTCATCCCCAACAAAATGGGCTTCGTTAACCTTGCCTTCCTGGAAGGGCACAGAGGCTGATGATAACCCAGTCAGGCAACAGGCTTGCCTGGGGCTGGCCAGCTCCACAAACAGTTCAACCGGCCCTCTAGCTATCAGGACGTTTGCACCCGGTTTCTTGAGTTAAAGTTTATTGAATATCAACTTACGTAAGTGTGGACCCTCACTCTGCTGTCTGTGGGAGGCGCAGAGCACATTGGCTCTCTATTAAGAAGCTTCACATGGACTGGGGCTCCCAGTTTTCTAAACAGTGCAAACCCTAGCGACAGCTCTCCAGGGGCTCCTAATCACAGTCTCTGTTTACACTCCGAAATCCCCAGCAGCTCCAAACACTGCAAGCTTTTGGGGGACATTCACCTTGAAGCAAACCAGTCTGCGCGGAACTCATTTGAAGGTCAACTTTAACTGGGTGTGTGCATCTGAAGTTATGTAGTTTTTACATTTATTTTTGTTTTTTTGTGTGTGCATATGTGTGTGTGATGTAATGCATGTGCATACGTGTGCATGTACATGTGTGCCCACACATGTGGATACCAGAGAAGGACACCACATGTCCGGCTTTATCATTCTCTTCTACCTTATTCCCTTGAGACAGGGTCTCACTGATCCCAAAGCTAGACTGGTGACCAGCAACCCCCAGAAATTCTTCTTTCTGTGTCTCCCACAGTTCTGGGCTCACAGGTGCATGTGTGGCCATCACCTGACTTTTTAGGTGCTGCTGAGGATCCCAGCTCAGGTCCTCATGCCTGCACAGAATGTTGCATCTTTCCAGCCTGGTTTTTACATTCCCTACAGACTGTGCTATTTCTCGGTATCTCTGAAAAAAAAAAAAACTACCTTCCATATTTAATCACAGGGTGGTGGGTCATATGTGCCAAGAATATATGATATGAGAATTCACGCAATCATTTTTTCCAGAATTCTCTTTTCTGCAGTACATTTGGCCTGCACTCTTTACACATAAACATACGCCATTTGCTGTTAGGACCTCGCTGCTGCCCCTCCTCTTCCCTTAGAGACAGGCATGAGTGATGGATGTTTCCCTGCTCTGGTGAATGCAACAGGATTTTTTCTCTAGGTGTCTGGGGCCACAGAGGTTCTACCGGGCACGTCCATTCATCTTACTGTGTGGGTGACTTGCTTTGGGTGGTTGTTCTGTGACGTCTCTTCAAAGCTGTGGCTTCTGTCCTATTTCTCCCTGGGTAGAGTTCAGCCTTGGAAAAAAGTGCCATGAATGTGGGTGTCATTGGATTTCCATCTGTAATCTTGGTTTTGTACTTTCTTTGACAGAAAATCACGGACTGAGTAATTAATAAGGGCAAGAAATTTGTTGCTCATAGTTTTGGGGACTGGGCACACCAGTGTCAGATATGTTAGCTTCTCATAAGTACTTTCTTGATGCATTGTCCTGCGGTAGAAAGTGTTTCTTATACAGGAAGAAAGGGCAAGAGAGAAAGAAAAGAGAGAGACAGAAAGACACACACACACAGAGGGAGAGATAGACAGAGAGAGACACACATACACCCCCAGAGAGGGGGAGGGGGAGTCTGTATATGTCTCCTCTCCTCTTCCTAAAGCCACTAATACCACCATGAGGTCCCTCACCTGTTGAAAGAGCTGCGGGCTGTGTTCCTGCCACCCGGCTCCCGGCCGCCTGGCTAGCTTAAGCCCGAAAATAACAACACAAAAACTGTATTCATATAAACACTGCCTGGCCCATTTCTATTATTGTGTGTAGCACCACGAGGTGTGCTTACCAGGAAGATTCTAGCCTATGTCCATCCTGGGTCGGAGCTTCTTCATGTCTGCCCCAGAGAGAAGAGGAAATGGCGTCTGTCTGAGGAGTCTTACCTCACTTCCTCTTCCTCCCAGCATTCTGTTGTGTTTACTCCACCCACCTATGTTCTAACCTATCAGGGCCAAGCAGTTTCTTTATTAATTAACCAATGACCTTCCTCCATCACTCACCTCACACCGATCTTACTGTAACTACTCCCCAAAGGTCACCTATAAATACCATTAAATGTGAAGCTCAAGATTAAGTTTTGAACACGTGGATTTTTCAGGGATGCATTTAAGCCTCATCTCTAGCCATCCGTCAGAGATGGGCAATGGAAATTGGAAGGAAGAATTTAAGTGGATGGCTAAGTACCCTTTCACAATACATCTCACTCTTGTGTGATGGCTAAAACCAGTAAGCGCCGCCAAGTCCAACTGAAATCCTCACTGCCCCAGCATTTTTAGGCAGCTTCCTCTTGGGTGCTTGCATGCATGGAAGTCTTGGGTTCAATCTCCAGCATTTTATAAAGACTTGTCAAGATGACGAGTGTCTTAATCTCAGCAAGGCAGGAGGGTCAAAATTCAAGGTCATCCTCAGCTATATAGTGTGTTCGAGGCCATCCAGGGCTACATGAGACCATACCTCAAAAAAAAAAACACGCTTTTATTATATCAAGTAATTATCCTTTTATGTAAAAATTTCAAGACTTTTATTATGAAGGGATGTTGAATGTTATCGAATGCAAGGTCTGCACCTACTGAGATGAACCCATTTTTCAAAAGGTTTATTTTATTTTTATTAATTTGTATGTATGTTATGTGTGTGGGTTTGTGCATGTCAGTGCAGGTGCCATTTGAAGCCAGAAGAGGGCATTGGATCCTCTGGAACTGGGGAAAGTTGTGAGCCACCTGATGTGGGAGCTAGGAATCAGACTCAGGTCCTCTGAAAGAGCAGTACCCACGCTTAATCTCAGAGCCCCGTCTCCAGCCCACGTATAAGTTTAAAGAACTCAGACATTCTGTTGACGTGATGCGTTGCGTCTATAAATTTCCCTGTGTTGAATCATAATTGTAACTCTGGAAGGAAACCAGTTTGATAGCTGTGGATGACCGTTGTGATATGCTGTTACATTCAAATCCTTAGTGCTTTGTTAATTTTTCATCTATATTCATCAGAAATATTGGTCTGTAGTTGGTGTGCCCTTTGGTAAGAGGGAAATACTGACCCCATAGAATATTTTGGGGAGGGCTCCTCTCTTTCAAGTCTATGAAGTAGTTTTGAGAAGAATTGGTGGTTTTCCTTTTAGACATTAACTCGTTTCTCTTTATGGGGAGGTTTTCTGGTGGATGATCCTGGGAGATTCAGAATTCCATAACTCTTCTTTATTTCACATTCTCAATTTTCTTTCCCCACCTTCTGTCCAAAACCCTTTCCCACAATATTGAGGCCCAAGCACTAGCATGACTTAGAAAAGCTCAGTGGGCAGAGGCAGCTTCTTAGCGTCTTCGGGAAAGTGAGAGACATAAGCTTGTCCCCGGTAAGAGCTCAGTCTGGTTCCCTTGGCTCCCATCCAGAGGCTTCCGGAACCCGTGGGAATGGGAGGCAGCAGGCTCACCTCCTTGATTCCTCCTTAGGGTTTATACCTTTTTGTTTTTTGTTTTTGCTTTTTCGAGACGGAGTTTCTTTGTGAAACAGTCCTGAATGTTCTGGAACTCACTCTGTAGACCAGGCTGGCCTCGAACTTACAGAGATCCGCCTGCCTCTGGCTCCCGAGTGCTAGAATTAAAGTCCTGTGCCACCACCGCCCGCTCTTGGGTTTATTCCTTTGCCGGAGAATCAGAGGTACAGGTGGGTCTGTTCCACTCAATACCAGGTGAGCTTAAGTCTCCTCCAGCGCAAGGTAAGGGGGTAAGGATAGGTAAGGTGAGAATTGGGTGCTGATGTATGTGATTGTGCTTTAAAGGGCACTGAAACTTGAAGCTGTTCCAGAAAACGCCAAAGTGGTCAGGAAACCCAGTTTTTTCATTAAAATCCACAAAAGCCACAGGAAAGGCTATCATTGGCTAGGTTCCCAGGCCACCCGAACAGGCTGGGAGGTGGGGAAGACAAACCCCGCCCAAGCCCTGGGAGGGTAGAGTTGCCTCTGAGGACTACTGGTCAACTTCCAAGGCATCAGAGAACCAGTCCATTTCTTCTAAGGGTTCAAGAGGCAAGTTGCGTTCTTTAGCCTTACATCCTGGCCTGCGCATCAGGATTGGGGTCTGGGTGCGAATTTAGAAGCACGAAAGCTGGAGGAAGAGACCAAAGATCTTAAGTCAGGGGATAGGGACATAGCTCCTGAGGCCGGCTGGATTTCGCATCAAGCGAAACCTTCGCCTCCAGAACCGGGGGTGGGGTGTCTTCTCGGAGGGGGGCTTGGCAGCCCCTGCCACGCATCCCTGAGAAGTGTCGAGGAAGGGTGTTTCACCATGGCTGAGGCCACGGAGCCCAAGGAGGTCGCTCTTGGTCCCCAGGGGCAACCTGAAGCTGCGAGGATTGAGGGTCTAGAAGAACCTGGGACTGCAGACCTGGAGGGGCGGGAAGCGAGCAAGGGAACTGCAGAGGCGCCCAGGGAGCAGGGAGCGGGCGCCGAAGCTACTGCCTCGGGGAAGGAAGCAGGAGGCTGTGGGCCGGACGGAGGGATCGGGGGAGCGCAGGCGCAGGACCCGCAGACTGGCCCCTGGACGGAGACTCCGGGCGCGAGCGGAGAGCAGGGTGAAGCTGAGGCTGCAGAACGAGACCCAGAGGGCGCCGGGGTCCAGCAGGGAGCGGAGGAAGAGCCGGTCGCCCAGCAGGTGCGAGAGCCGAGCCCTGGGCTCGGCGAGCAGGGCTCGGCCCGGGAAATCCCTGGGGCCAATCGCCAGCAGCCGGAGGACCCTACGAGCTCAGAGGCGTGGAAGGAGGTAGAGTCCAGTCTGGAAGAGCAGGGAGGCAGTGCACCAGGGTCGCAGATCAATACTGAAGCCCAGGGACCTGCAGGGGACAACATGGACACAGATGCACCAGTAGGAGAGGCACAGGAGTCAGGGGGTGAGCCCCAGGGTGGAGGGGAAAGCAGCTCAGAGCCCCAGGCTGCGGCGACTGAGGTCACAGCCACAGAAGTCGAAGAGCACGACCCCAGGGAGCTGGCGGGAACTCCCCCAGCAGATGCTGCGGGGGAAGCGGGAGCCCTGGGGAAAGACGGGTCGGAAGAAGCAGCTCCCGAGGAGGCCAGGGTAGACGCTGGAGAGAATGGGAAGCAGGGCGAACTCCAGGAGGAGACCGGGGAGGAAGAAGCGAGGCCAGAACCAGGGTTGGAGGGACGCTGTGAGGAGGGCATCCAGGAGAAGCTCCCCGAAGGCAGCCCTGATGAGGAGGAGGCCAAATCCACCCGGCACGACCAGTCCCAGGCAGAGCTCAGCATCAGCAACCACCTTGCTGAGGAGCCCAGCGCTCAGGACGGAGAAGAATTGGAACATGTGAATGGCCGCAGGCAGAACGGCCCAGCGTCCGAGGTGGGGGAGCCCGGACAGGAGCACGACATCACCCTCTTTGTCAAGGTAAATCCCGGGCACCCCCAGGCCTAGGACTACCCTGTCTTTCTAATCTAGACCGGTGCAGAGCCAAAACTGTGCACAGGCGCTTCCATCACCAGCCAGAAGGGACAGCTAAGATTTCGGAAGTTAGGGCTGTGGATGCAGTTCAGTGGTAAGCCTAGCGTGTGTGAGGCGCCAAGTTTCAACACCGCAAAAAAGTCTGCGGCACAAACCTGAAGTGTAAGGTTTGGGAGTCAGGTGTTCGAGGGTGGAAATGTTTGGAAGTCCAGTCTGGGGGTGTTCCTGGTCCCTTGTCCGGGACATCCTAACTGGCCCTTCTAGTCCCAAGGTCATTAAAGAATCAGGAGGAAAACAAAAAGAGACCCACCTTATTGGTCTTCAAAAGATTTCTGCCAAAGGAGCCTTTAGTCCTTGAAGTGGAAAAAAATGCGAACAGGTAGGTCCAACCGCAGACTTAACTCCCAGAGGCCCAGGGTTGCCCAACATTTTCAGCTGCAAAAAAGTACTTGGTTTTGGCAGAGCAGATATGTGCGTTCAGGGGCCAGTGGAAAGTCCCTATGCTGTCCGGTTTATTATTTTTATATTTGCATTTTATTTATATTTACATTTTTATATTTATATTTACATTATATTTATATTTACATTTTAATATTTGCTTTGGAAGAATTAAAGATGCTGGAGATGACATCATGGTCTGTGTAGCACGCTCCCCCTTTATTCGGGAAGAAAGCCCCGATTTCATTTGTGATGGAGCCTGTAGACACATGAGGAGGAAGTTTTGAGTGTAAACAGGCATTTTTTTACAAGGCTTCAAAAAAAAAGTGGACAAAGTCCAGCAGTGGCTCACACCAAAAGCTTTGTTTAAAAAAAAAAAAACAACACAAACCCAAAGTTCCTCCTGGGACTTTTGGTCAGACCCCAGGAAGCGAGACATAATAGTACGAAGAATGTGGTCCGTGTAGAACTCTAATCCTCCAGAAAATCTTTCAAGCTTATGGAACCACTCAGGTCTAAACCTCCTTGACTGAGACTTTAATAAGTAAAAAGGAAAATGTTCCCAGGAGATCAACATCAGGATTTAGCCAAGCGCCTGGGTGGCTAGGATCTGCCTGCGTTTCTAAATGGTGAGATGCTTCTCACACTCCGCACTGTGTTAAAGACCTTAGGAGACCGTGAAGCATGATGGAGTCCAACCACATGCTGCAGGGACCAACTGCAGGGGCGGGGTGACTGCAGTCTGCTCCCTCAGGGGGAGATTTTGCATTGTTCTGGTCACATGGCTGCGTGATTCCAGCCAACCTGCTTGGGTTGCAGTTAGGACGTGAACTGCAGCTTTGACTGCTTCCTCTGCTTCGCTGCCTGACCCTCTTTGATCTGTTTATTATAGAGTTTCAAGTAAACCCAGCACAAGCCCTTTGTGCCTCTGTTTCTGCCCTCCTTGCTCTCTGGCCTTCCGTTAGCATTGTGTCACCAATGGCACCGCAGGGCTGGCTATAGGAAAGCACTCGTCACCAGGGGAGAACCATATTCCTGGTCCACTGAGCCTTTTTGCACATATTTCACCCTCTGCCCAAGTGGGGTCTCCCCCAAGAGTGCCCTGACCTTGCCTCCTCCACTTGGCTGTCAGCTGCATGCAGGAGACGTCCCGCAGTCTTCACGTCCCTTTCCCTGGACAGATTAAATGCGTCATTAATTACATCTCCAGGACGACTGCAGGTATGGAACTGAGGAACTGGCCAAATCCCGCCTCTGTCACTTTCTTGATGCTAGTTGTTTAATTTAGCAATAATACGGTACCTAGCCTCGGAGGCTATTAGGAAGTCGCAGGAAGAAATCGCGTAAAGCCTTGGAGTTGCGCAAGGCTCTGCATTAGGGTGGTGTCGATGCACATGCGCACTGCTGCCCTTCTGCTCTTCCCTCCAGCTTTCTTTGATTAGGTGCTTACCACTCCTGCCGTTTTTTTAAGGGAGATTCCCTCAAGGTACTGAATTTTCGTTTGCTAGAGATTAGAATGTTATGTAAACTCAAACAATGTATCTTTGTGGATATTGTGTTTGGTATAGGCAAAGGTTTGGGTAGCACTGAGGGAGCTCGTCCGTGGTGGATGTACATAGGATGTGGGTTGGCTGAGGGAGCTTGCCCGTAGTTGGTGTACTAGGATATGGGTTGGTTGACTCCAAACTCCCTGTTTGTCTTTACTCTTCTTTAAGAAAACAAATGGATTTCCCAACAGTGAGGTTGGGTAGTTTCTGAGGGTCACCTAAGATCTGCCTCAGGTTGATAAGGCCTATTGGTTTCTGCTGATCCTTCCAATCGTTCTCCCTGAGGAACAGAGGAACAAAGAAACCCAAAGCAGCAACAACAAAACCCTTTGTATCAAGATGTCTTCTAGCTTTGTCACATTGTATTGGAAACCCTGCCATTAGGTCAGAATTACATTTTGTTACCAGCTCAGGCTTGTCTAGTTCTTGCCCGACCTCCGGCATGTGGACTCTGCAGTCCACAGTGGCAGGCTGACCATCTTTGTCCCTGTGTTAAGGCCTGTGCTCGTGGTGCTTTTCCTGGGGCCCAGCAGACCCGCTGAGTTCCCAGAGATGTTCTCTGAGGTCTGGCTTTAGGTTCCAGTGGAATTCTTCCCTGCACTACACTCTGTCTGCACCCTGTCCATGACTTTTCCCTTTTAGTGTTTTTCTCATTTTTCAAATATACTAGCTATAACATTTTATATGTTATTATACATGAATCTACTTAAATACAATTTATTATACTATGTACTAGATGGTATCCTAATGACCCGGACTAATAATCACAACTTTAAGTGGGTTTATAATTTTGGTCATCTGGTAGATTGTATTGCTCATGTTATGAGAGTTATCATGTTAATAACTTGTCATTTATTTTATTCTATTAATATACAACGATGTATTCTTGTAAAGGAGCTATGGCCATGTGCAGGATGTCAAGGGAGACTCCCTTGAGTTTTTGCTTGTCAAATTAATGGCTAATCATTAATTGCTAATCTTTTTTTCTTGCCTTAAAGAAGAGTTAACTAGGTTACCAAACAATAGGGTGATTCCCCAAATATATTTAGTAAGAGAGATATTTGTCGTGGTCACTCAGGACTAGGAAAGAACTACATAACAGCACACGCCGGGGGTGGGGGTGGGGCATGATCAACAAACTGCGTAACCACAGTGGTTTAATCCTCAGGGAAGTCTGGTTCACAACATTGTTTCCTCAAATCCGGCCTGTGTTCTCTGAAGCCGCATTAGGGCTGGGGAGTCTGAGATATGGCTTTCCTGGCAAATTCTACATGACTTAAAAATCTTCCATATGATCAGTGAATGACCCTGAACTAGAGTCTAAGCATTCCCACCTTGTATTTTCCTCAATCACATTTAACTAGATCATACAGGTGTAATAGAACCTGTGGACTTGCCTGGACCATCAGATGTGGATTTCAAAGCAACAAACCAACAACAACAATAACAACAACAAACACAAAACAACAAAAAGAAACTGAAATCTCATGAAAGTAAAGTAAAACTCAAGGAAGATGTGGCTCTTGGCTATGTCATCAGAAGTGCCAAAAATAAATAAGCTAATCAAGAGACTAACAAGTACTTCAACACTACACAGCTGGATGGGATTATACCAGGACCTGCTTCTTAGAGACTACTGGTCGACCAGTAGGCTACTGCTCCCTGTGAACATTCCAGAGAGAACAAGTTGAGACCTGTCCTGTGGAACTTGGTCTCTAGGGAACTGCCGGGGGAGGTTATTTTCCTCACAGTGTGAGTACTATGTGTTTGGAAGGGAAAGGAGCAACAGAGCACCCTACAACTCCCGTCTTTTCATTCTGTGGTTTCTTAGTCTCTTCCAAAACTGCTTTGAGAATGATGTACTCGTCATTGAAATGAGCAGCGTGGCTTAGCGGAGTGACGTGGAGGATGAGAAATTTTGCTTCCCTCCTCCAACAGGACACAGTAAACATACACACTCTGCAGTGGGGTGGGGTGGGGATGGGTGACCACGCCCCCTACTAACCTGAATGAGATAGGGCCTACTTGATTCGACCCTCCAGCTTGGCCCTGACGCTGGCTCATGCTCCTCCTCAGTGCCTGGATGGTTTCAAGGTGACTGATAGTGAGAGAAGCAAGTTCTATACACAATCCTAGGTGCCCCCCGACCCCAGCCCAACGTGTCCTTTGGAAGAGGAATAGGCTGTGTTCCCTCTGAGGACGTCTTGGCTGTAGGGCCATGGATGCTGCATTCCCACAGCATCGAGCAATTGCGTCTACCCAGCAAAGTCTTTCTTCCAGTAGAGCTAACCTGGGTGACTGATGTTGGGAAGGGCACCAGGAGCTGTGTGCTCGGTAGCAGTTACAGGGGGCTGAAACAGCTTCTTTTTTCCTTATACAAGCAATAGGATGCAGCAGTTGGCAGTGTTAACAAGAGCAGGGTCTGACAATCTGGGTCCCTTCTCCCTTTGTCTCAGGAAGATGACCTCGCTCACCTGCGTCAGACCTTCACTGGAGAGTTCTGACGCAGGCCAGCAGCCCTCTCCTCAGGCCCACTCCTTACTCCTTTTACCTGGAAGTGGGTTTCCCCTCTGTCCCTTTGGCTAGAGCTGGTTGACGGCCCCTGCCCGTCCAGACCTTTCCAAGACACAGGCCAGTGAGGAGACAAGTTGGTCCAGTGTCTGTACATCTGAAACCCAAGACGAGCTAGTCACTTCTACGTGGCTGAAGATATCAAAAGAAAGAAGAAGATTTTAGGGCCACGAGAAGTAGATGAATTAAGGATTCATCAGCACCCATAGAGGTTTTCAGAGCCAGCCACGATTTTCCCCAAATGACCTGTTTACGACCGCTCCTACCCAGTGACACCAGAACTGAGCCATTGTGACGGACACTGTCGAACTCAAAGCCTAAAATAGTTACTGCTGGGTCCTCTAAGAAACAGTTTGCTGACCTCTAGGGATACCAACTCTGGGCCGGTGCCTGAGGTAGACATGTCGCCATGTCCACAAAGCTGGGGTTGACTTAGATGCAGAAAAGGGAGCAGACTGTGGAGAATAAAGGACCCTCAGGTTCTACTAGAGTAGCAGGAAATATATATATATATATATGATAGTAAGCATCTCACATCGTGCTAGAAATTCATTTTCTGCACAAAGTCAAGAGTTTTGATTTCAGTAAGGTCAGAATAAAACACAGCTTAAGTGTGTTCATATACAAACCGGAGCAGGAGGTGTATGTAGTCTATGTGGCTCTTCCGTGAAACATACTCTGCTTTTTTTTTTAAAACATAAAAGATAAAAATTAGCATAAGGGAAAAAAAGAACATAAAATCTATAATACAATGAAAAGCAAGTCTTCTTCCATCTCTGAGTAAGAGCTTTCCAGCTTATCTCCCTAGAGATAACTACTAAAGGTCTTTCCAGAGACATCTGCTGTGCATACCAGACTCGTATGCAAATCCCCTCAGATTTGCTCTTAAGAGCTTTGGAGAATTATGCCAATCCTTGAACTCCAAATACTTTTTGTTCAGAGTCTCTTGGGCACAGGAATTCTGGAACTGCTAGGGTGGGATGTAGTCAGGATGCTGGCTAGGGTGAAGGACTGGCAGAGGCAGAGAAGCTCCTTCCAAGATGGCGGACTCATTTGCCTCTTAGTAGGAGCGTCAACTCCTCATCACATGGTACACTGTTGTGCTGTGTTTGGGTCTTCCAGCCTGTGGCTTGTGGCTGTCTCTAGAACAGGAATCCAAGGAAAATCAAAGAAAAGGCCGTAATGCCTTTTATGGTTTCATTTCAAAAGTTACACAGTACTGTGGCTGAGGACATAGCTCAGTTAGCGGCATATCTGCCTGGCACGCTCAAAGTCCTGGGTTTGATCTCTACCGCCACATAAATTGAGCCTGGGAGGTGGAAGCAGGGAACAGAAGTTCAAGGTCATCCTCCACTATATACCAAGTTTGAGTCCTGCTGGCCGCATACAAGACCCTGTCCCCAAAACAGAAGGGTAACTTGTAAGTTATTTTACTCATCAGACTGGAGTTACCAAGCCCACCCTTCAAGAGAGCGGTGCCACGCACCACCTTTTCAAGGGAAAGTCAAAGTCTTTGTGGATACCTAATTCAAACTCAATTCTCTTTGTATTGTCTCTTATGAAACACATCGCTTTATTTCAGTATGTTAGCGGGTTCTTAGAAATCATCCTTTATGCTTGTTGAAAATGCCCTAGTATTGTCATGATGGATGTACTCTGTGATCAATCCTTCATGCGTATGCAGGTGTTTCCCTTTTGTGATGCTCTAACCAGCACTGTACTGAACATTCTTTCAGTCAGGTAGCAACACCTGGAAGTTAAGTTTTTAGGACTGGCATTGCCAGGAGAAAAGGGATGCGTGTGTAGCCTGTGCTAACCTTTACTGATTTTCCTCTTCCAAGATGAGCTATGCAAGTTCCTCTGACATCTTGCTGGTACTCTGCTTTTTCCATGGCCTTCCCCACTCAGGTCCTGAGTTATCAAACACTTTGACTCCGGAAGATAGAAATTATGGTGTCATTTAATTCAGGTGTCTGTTTATGATGCAGTTGGTGAGGCTGTTTTCCTGTGTCTGAATCTCCTGCCTCCCGCTTCCTGGGGCTGATTGTATAGGTCCTTTGTCTGATTTCAAATGGGCATTAGTTTTATTCTTCCTGATTTTTGACCTAAAGGAATCAGATGTTTCTTTGTCTTCACATGTGCCCTGCTTCCTTTCATGGGATGTTTTGGCTGTGGACTAGGGTGACCTGTTCTCTGGTCATGTCTTACCATCGGTGCTTGGGAATCAGTGTAGGCTTCTCTGGCCTGGATGTCTCTCACTTCATTTGCTGCCATGTTTAAGTGCTCTCTGGTGTGCTATCCCTCGTAACTTCTTAAATGCCTAGGGGTTCCCTCTTCCACCCTCCATGTCTCCTTTTGGTTTAAATCAGCAGGAATGTTTGGCAAACAGAGGGGTGGGGGTTTTGGGCGGGCACCTGGAGACAACCGGCTGCATGTTTGTTGTTTGTGTTTTGCTCTGTTTTTGGATGTGGGATGCAGCAGCCCGGCAGGGAGAAGTCTTTACTGGTATTCTCAGTCTCGTTCTCTGCAGGACCCCTACTGCATCTCAAGCCACAGCAGGTTGCAGGGATGAGATAAGAGATCAGAGCAGGGCAACTGTTGCTCCCATCCCCGAGGTTGAGGTACACACAGTGTTCTGATGTGGCACTGGAGCAATGACCAAGGTACTGGGTACATCACAGCCATCGTGAGTGTTGGAGCTTCCCAGAACAAAGGTGTTCTTGGTCTGGATATGCAGAAAATTAACACTTTTTCTGATGCCTTTGGTGTCAGGACCTTGGAGGCCAGTTCAAAAAAAGCTGGGAAGATGCAATCTCCCACCCCTCCCCCCACTTTGTTTTCTGTGTTCGAGCTCCAAGCCGAAGGCCTTCTACTCTGCTCCCATGTACAATCAGGCTGCACAAAGTTTTAGGTTGCGCTCAATGGCTTCTCAGCATCATTGAATTCCCCAAACAGAATTCAATACTCAAGAAAGCACAAAGGTGGCAGCAATCAGATACGAGGGGCCGGTCTTCGTTCACTGGCATTTTAACCAGTGTATTATGTTATGACTCCGAGTTGTAAGTGGCAGCCCTGATGGAAGAGTTGCTGCAGATACTGGGGTTGCTTAGGTGAGGACGTTGTTCATAGCTCTTCCTGTCACTGAATGTAAGGGTACAGCTCCACTGCTCCCAGGAATCACTGAAGCTTTCTGGTGTGTTCAAGTTCAGCTGCTGTCTCAGTGCGAGGTGCTTTTTACTGCTGAAGATTGTGTGGCTCCTGGCTGTTCGCTGGTGGCCCTGAGGTCAGCATGATGGAGAGACCCCCTTCAGGCCATCCATTTGATGGTCTTGGCTGAACTCAGCCTACAGCTGTGTCCACAAGGCACTGGACACTGTGTGAAGCCACATCATCTTTCCCACTACTAACCCACGCCTGGGCTGAGTACCAACCAGCTTATCAGTGCCATGCGGGGTGCAAGCATCACTTGGACGACTGTGTCTCAACAACCCGGCAGGACTGGCGAGGTGACTCAGAGGGCAAAAAGCACTTGCTGTCCAAGTTGGAAAGCTGAGTTGGATGCCTGGGTCCCACAAGGTGGCAGGAGAGAACCAGCTCCTGTGGAACTGTCTCCAGACGTCCACGTGCATGCGGTGGCACCCGTGCAGCTGAACACGTAGGCACGCATACTGCTTCTAAAACATCACGAGAGCTAACAAAACCATCACTTGAGATTCCCAACTCGGGGATAGCCTGGGACGTGGCAGTTGGTGATGGGTATACGTAAGCTCATATCTTTTCTAGACTGGTCAAATATGAGCAGATAAGAAGGAAGGGCCCAGATGGGAGGGATATAGAAGGGGCCAGGGCAGTAGCAGGCGGTGTGCAGAAGAGGTGGCTCCTGCCACTCTCGGTCTTTCTATTCGGTTTCTACCTTTCCCCATTACAGTCAGTCTGGGGACTGAAATACGCTGTCACTCAAGAGCTTAGTGTTCAGGGTGGGTAGCAGTGGGCTGCGTTAGCGAGCAGGCTTTCAGGACAAGGTGTTCCTTTGTTGTCATAATTCCTTGTGAGAATTTTACAGGGAAATAAGCTTTTCATCTCCATGTAAGAGCCCCGGCTGGTATTGGGCCACATTATTAACTCGGGATTAAAAATAGCCCTGCATTTTCTGAGCTTAATTCACAGAAGGAAAAAAAAATGTCAAGGGACATTTTATTTGTTCGCTCACTTTTCATGGCTTGATTTTACTTGCTGTGACAAGGAGCACCGGCATCACTAAGCGTTTGAAAGCCGAAAGCTATGTGGTGAGGCAATTAAGCTATGTGGGTCAACTCCTTGATCTCTCTAATAATAAATTAATCATTGCAACAGTTGACAAGAATAAATACTATACACAGTTTAGACTACGTTTAGGACAAGGGGGCTGTTTGAAAAGTAACTTCTGAGTTTTGTAGTCTTGAAATCTAAAGTGTATTTAGTAGTGGGTTAGAGCGCTGTTGAGTGGAATCAGTTCTGAGTTGAACGGGGAGGCGGGCTTTCGTCCTAATAGAGCAGAATTCCCGAGTAACCTGCAGACACGTTTGATCAACAGTGAGGGGACAAAGCACTGGCTCCCCTTCCTACTGGGACTGGCTCACTGTGCAGACTTTCATTTGAGAAGGGAAAAAGGCCCACTAGATTTTTATTTTTGCTGAAATAAACCTTGCTTCACTTAGCACAGTTTTCCCTTTTATGATCTTAAGAGAAGTGTGATTCCTGATGTATTTGTGTGGTGTCACTGTCAAACAGGACAGTGAACAATACCGAGGGCGTGTGGGTGGCCACTTGAGGCCACTGCGGCTTCTCTTTATCCTCCTCAGGTGGCAGGCGCCTGCCCATCAAGCTATTAGCTCCTTGCAGAGGAAGGAGCGTCATCTCTGCCTCTGGGTTTGGTTGCTTGTTGCTGTCCCAGCTGGGGCAGACAAGGGACAAGAGGGACGCAGAGCCAGCCGGGTGGTTTCTGTTGTTGTTTGTGAGGTTCCCATCCCCTCTCTAAAGAAGCCGGAGAAGACTTTCCAAGGTGTCTGCAGACGTCTTTCTGCGTCATGCCTGTCCTCTCTTTCTCCACTTCAGGGTGGTCTGCTCGGGTTCCCCACAGCGGCCCCACCCTGTTTCTCACTGCTGAGGGTACAAAGAAAACTTCAGCAGAGGGAACGGGGAGGGAGAGCGGAGGCCTTGGGGGTGGGTCTCTCGACAGCAATGCCGTGGCACAGCTTGCCCTCAGTCTGCCTGGGAGACTCACAAGTAGGAATTCCAGAACACGAGAGGGAGGAATCAGGTTCTGAGGTCTTCCGATGCCAGCATCTCCCCAGAGCCCGGTAGTTGTTTCATGGTCTCGGCGAAGGTGTTCTTGTCCCCTCCAGCAATGGTGAGCTTAGTTGGCGGATATGATGGTATGCGATATTCTAGTTGGGGTCCCATGCTTTTACCTCACACTGTCTGTTGCTGTCCTAAGGGTTTGTATGTGCATTGGCGCTCTCGGGCTCTGTACCCTCCTTGATCAATTTTGGGTTCGTTTGGACACTGACACAAAAGTTGTTTCTTTGGATGTTATCACAGAAGATGATCTGTACGGCACTGTCTCCTGAAAGAGTCAGTCCTTGGATTCTGCTCACTCCGCTCCTGTCGGATTATACCCTGTGCGAAAAGCATGCGTCCTCCTAAGAGGCTTCCATGGGTGTTTCCCTCTGAGTTTAAGCCTGAAGTCCGGAGCTTCAGGACTCTAAGCCTGCGGCGCACCTTACCCTGGGTGACTAGCTTTTGGGCTTGTTAAATTTGATAAAGCTCTTGCTGCCTGCACTAACAGTGTCTGAATAGGCAGATGAAAAGAATGATAAACATTCCTGTTCTTATTTGGTTTATTCATAAGGACAAGTTCACAGAGTGTGTGTTTGGCTATGTTTCTCAAACATTCTCCACTGTGGGTGGGAGCTCCGGGTGTCCTTAAGGGGACCAGAGACCCCATCAGCAAGAGGGGAAAGCATGTCAACGTCCGGAAGTGGATACTCATCTGGTGGGCTTGCCCTCTCCTCTGGGGCTGTTGTCATTGGCCCCTTGTCCTTGAAGATCTGTTGCTGCATCAAATGTGTGGGCAGATGTCTGCCAGAGCCCACGGAGGCTGGGACAGACACCGAATGCCCAGAGCTGCGGTTACAGACACTTGTGAGCCACCATGTCAGTGCTGGGGACTGAACTCTGGTCCTCTTGGACCGCTGAGCCACCCTTCATCCCCTGAAACTTTATTTTTAAAAATATGGCGTGTTTCTAAAACAATGTAGGCCCAGGGCAAGCTTAACCCTCACTCTTGCCCCTGAAGCCCCCTTGTTTATTTGTTTCTCCCTTTCTTTTTTCTTTCTTTCTCCCTTCCTTCCTTCCTTTCTTCCTTCCTTTTTTTTTTTTTTTTTTTTTTTTTTTGAGACAGAGTTTCTCTGTGAAACAGCCCTAGCTATCCTGGAACTAGCCCGTAGACCAGAGTGGCCTCAAACTCACAGAGATCCACCTGCCTCGCCTCCCAAGGACTGGGATTAAAGGCCTGCGCCACCACCTTTCGGTGTCCCCTTGTTTCTTCTGCCTCTCCCTTGTTTGCTCTGAAGGGAGAGGACAGAGCTGGGAGCAGGACTGTCCCTGTCCTTTTCAGTCTCATGCATCTCCAGTTGTCAGAGACCCACTTTTGAAAAAAAAAAAGCTCCCATATATTATATCCTGACCAAAGTTTTCCCTCCCTTCTCCACTCCAAGTCCCTCCTCCCCCAGATCCACTGCTCCTCCATTACTCTTCAGAAAAGAGCAGGTCTCCCAGGAGATCAACCCAACATGGCATAGCAAGTTCCAAGAAGTCTAGGCACGTACCCTCGTATCAAGGCTGGGCAAGGCAACCCAATAGGAGGGTAAGAGTCCCAAAAGCAACTGAAAGAGTCACAGATGTCCCCACTCTCACTGTTAGGGGTCCCTCAAGGACACCATAACACATCTGCAAAGGACCTAGGTCAGACCCATGCAGGCTGCCTCTTCAGTCTCTGCGAGCCCCTATGAGCCCTGGCTAGTTGATTCTGTGGGGGCCATGTTCTTGTCATGTCCTTGACCCCTCTGGGTCCGACAATCTTTCCTCCTCCTCTTCCGAGGATTCCCCGAGCTCTGCCTAGTGTTGGGCTGTGGGTCTCTGCATCTGTTTTCATCAGTTCAGGATGTAGCCTCTCTGATGACCACTATGCTAGGCTCTGGACAGCCCCATTCTTTACTGAGATGGTTCCAGTCCTGAACTAGCACCACAGTGATGGAGGTGGGTCTTGTATCTTCTCCATTGCTTTCATTGGTTATCTAATAAAGAAAACTGCTTGGCCTGATAGGACAGAAGATTAGGTAGGCAGAGTAGACAGAACAGAATGCTGGGAGAAAGAAGCCAAGTAAGGCAGTCGCCATGATTCTCCCACTCCAGACAGACGTAGGTTAAGATCTTTCCTGGTAAGCTACCTCGTGGGCTACACAGATTATTAGAAATGGGTTAGATTAATATGTAAGAGCTAGCCAATAAGAGGCTGGAACTAATGGGCCAGACAGTGTTTAAAAGAATACAGTTTCCGTGTAATTATTTCGGGTATAAAGCTAGCCATGCGGGCGGCCGGGTGCCAGGAACTTAGCCCTGCCACTCATATTACAACACCACAGATGTGTTTTGAGGGGTACTACCCTCAAACCAGCACAGACTGGGTATGAACATGTCCTGTGGTGTGCCCGTGGTGGCTGGGGCCGCCTCTGGATACTGGGACTGCTGGATATTTTCTTCTCTGTATTTGCTTCCTTAGGTTCGGTAGAGGCTTTCAGATAATAGTCCGTGTCTGTGCCTGCCATTTCCTTGGAGGCCTTGTCATTTCAGATTCCCCCTTTCCACAGCATGAATGCATTCTCTTCCCTACAGCCTGCTGCACAAACACATCCTGCAGCTTTGTGAGCCACCCCAGTGCAGCTAGCGCAGGGAACATTATGGCGGTGAGACAAATTCAAGTTCCTGGTCCCATTATAAAAGACGCTTACACTGGGTGGTGGTGATGCACACCTTTAATCCCAGTACTGGTGAGGCAGAGGCAGGTGGATCTCTGTGAGTCTGAGGCCAGCCTGGTCTACAGAGTGAGTTCCAGGACGACCAAGGCAATTACACAGAAAAATCCTGTCTCGAAAAACCAAAAATGGAACCAAAACAAAATAAAAACCAGAAGACTCCTAACATTATTTTCCAGGCCTCTATCTTGCTGGAACACGAGAGCTTTTGAAGGTCCCAGTAGGGACATCTCCAGGGGTGTCCAACCTTCTGACATTGTAATGTGATGTTGACATTCACTAACCTGTTGGCTATCCTGAGACTCCTGGGGACTGAAAACTATGGCTGGATATATATTTTCCAAACAAAAGATACTTCAGGGGGTTGAGGTTGGCGTGAGCTTGGTCCTTTGGTCCAATTCTCAGCCTCTGTGGGTAAGAGCACAACACTGATGCACCCACCTGTGCAGCAGCCTCTTGAGTCCACCATCCGACCACGTTAGGTTGCCACCACGTCACATTTCCCTCTCGGGATGGACTCCATGTCTCCCCTCTGTGGTCATTTGCTAGTCTGTATCCCAAAATATTTGCAAGTTGTTCTGTGCATGAAGCCAGATTTTCCCACTTTCTCTAAATTCCAGTTTCCCGAGGCTTTTTAAAATGGAAAATATAGAAATAATGGGGATTTTTGGTAAGTGGGCTCACCTAGGTTGTAGCCAGGACATGAAACAGATGGTCTGGCAAAATGGCAGCTCTCTCCTTGCATGGTGTCAGTGAGTCTATTTGTATGTGGAAGTAAAGGTAGCTCTGCCTGACGCGGGGCAGCTACAATCACTGTGTAGTGCGCAATGAGTTAGGGGCATGAATCTCTGGATGCCTAGCTTTCTACCCCGCTTTGAAAAGGTGAGTCTGCGCGTAGTGTGTTCCTTGTCTGGGTTTGGGTTTCAGGCAACCGTGTCGAGCTGATCCCAGGTTGGGGAACCCAGAGACAGGGTCAGTCCCTCTCCTCCTCTGTTCCCAAGGATGAGGGTGGGGACGGAGGGTCTGCCAAAGAAAGCAGGCGACACTGGAAAGACTTCCTTCTAGCCCGGGCCGTGTGTTGGCCTTGGCCAGCTGGTTGTGTTTCTCCTTGTTGAGCAAGCAGCTGATCCCACTGGGCCTTGGGCCAGAGCCCTTCTCCTTGTGTTGGTCAAGCCAGGCCAAAGTTGGAAATGGGGGAGGCTAAAGCTTCCAAATAATTCGGTATTGTCTGAAGTATCCTGAAATGCTCCATTGAACTGTCAACGCCTACAGAGCGGTGCTGTGTTCCCTGACAAAGAACTTTGAAGTTTTGTATATTCATCATCCTAAACCAGAGACCTTGAACGTAGAGATGTAACTAGTACAAGTTGTCGAGTGACATCTGACTGCTCAGAGTGGAAGAGTACTCCTTCGGGACAGAGTTCTAACAACATTTGCTGATTTTCCCGGCCCCATTTCTAGGTACCACACTTCTTTTGTAAACGTCACAACTAATTTTCTGCTTTGAAAGCTTGCCATCACCTTCTGGTACGTTCTACATGACATGACCTCACTCATGGCTGGTTAACCTCTGCCCCTTCTCACCAGCAGAACCACAGCCTGGTTTGCTCCCTGAGCTGGTGAAACCAGGCATTGTGGTTTAGTCAAACAGGCTTGTTTTAAAGTCTCTGCGTGTCTGCAGACTCGAGGAGGCTGACACAGCCTGGGTGTCTGAAACATGAAGCTGTAGATAGACTTGACGACAGAGCCTCCTTTCCCTCTGATGTCACCAGGCTGGGGTCCCACCGTGCACCCTGCTGCCATCTCTCTCATTTTGTTTGAGCGGCTCATTTATTTTTAGGTTTTTGTTTTGTTTTTATCCTTGTCAAAGTTCCTCATTAAATAAGACAACTTCAGGATAAACTAATTACCCAACTGACTTGACATGGCTCTGGTTCTGCTCGTGAGAACGAAGGAAAACTAGTCAAGGACTACGCCGTTCATGCGCCCCATTAAGTACTTGAACCCCAGGAGTGAATGAGCAAAAGACCTCCATGCTGCTGGGCCGTGCTGATGAGATTGTTTTGCCGTTGTCCTTCAGTGTCGGTGGCCAGCTGCAGTCATTACTACACGGTCTCAAAATGCCGCTGTACAGTTTGGACAGAAACTGCCCTGTGTGTCTCTAGAGAACGGAATCACCGGGTTTTCCCGCTCCCACCTGTGGGAAGGTGTGGAAGGGGTCCCCCACATGGACTTGTTTGCTGTGTGTATGCAGAAGCTCCCCAAGACCGTCCTCTCACAGGGACACTAGACCCTTCTGTCAGTTGTCCCTGTGGAAAATGGCCATTCTGGAACATCGTCTGTCTTTCTCCATAGTTCGCTAAGATTCAGGCTTGCAAACCATGGGAACATGTTTTAGGTAAATTCTTCTGAATCTCACAGATTTTATCATGTAGGTGATCATTGCCTCCTACACAAACTGTTAACCACAGAGCATTGGTTTCTAACGTCTTTTCAGGCTGAAAAGAAATCATTCCTAAACCCACACAGCCCAATACCTGTCCCTTGTCACTTCCCTTCAGAGCCCTTCAGAGACTTCTGATTTACTGAGAAACGGAAGTTACTGTAGAAACACCAGCTACCAGAGGCTAAGACTTCATACATTGGCCACTGAAAACAACCAGAGTTCCTCTAAGGCCTCGGGACCTTTGCCCCTCTGTTAACAAGAAGCCCGGGGGCTTTCATCTCCATAGTACTTGAAACATCACATAGGAAAACAGAGAGAGAGAGAGAGAGAGAGCGCGCGCGCGCGCAAGCAGGTACCCCCGCCCCACCCCACCGCCGTGGCCGGAAGCTCTTCCTGTCTGAAGGACTTGTGAATGAGGAAGGGAATTCTGAACACATCGAGAAGGCTGCATTTGGAGACACTCCGGTTTCCGTCACAGGGTACGCCCTACCCGGCAAATGGCGCGTCCCTCTGTGCTGCTCACTTGGCTCCGCCCCGCCCTGTCTCCACTCTCCAGTTTACGACGAAAGCTGAAAAATGATGAGCAAATCAGGAATTGGTATTCTCCTAACACACCTGCTGGTCTCAAAGTCAGCATGTGTTTTTAATTGCATGCTGTAAGGGCCCAGATGTGTTTGGGATGGGGTGTCAGCAGTGTGTTTGGGATGGGGAGTCAGCAGTGTGGAGGACAGAAAGACGATGTCCTCCTGTGAGGCTCTCAGCACAATATGGAAGGGTTGGGTAGGGAGACATTTTGTTCTAGTTTTCCTAGACTTTCTGGATTTATTTCTTAGTCTCATTTTCCCTATGTGTCTGTGGTCTAGACACGTGCATGTGTGTGGTGTGTACGCTTGCCTGTGGTGCCATGTGTGGTGTGTGTCCTTGCCCATGGTTCCATGTGTGCCGTGTGTCCTTGCTCACGGTGCCATGTGTGGCGTGTGTCCTTGTCCTGGGTGTCATGTATGGTGTGTGTCCTTGCCCATGGTTCCATGTGTGGCGTGTGTCCTTGTCCTGGGTGCCATGTGTGGCGTGTGTCCTTGTCCTGGGTGCCATGTGTGGCGTGTGTCCTTGCCCACGGTTCCATGTGTGGTGTGTGTCCTTGCCCATGGTTCCATGTGTGGCGTGTGTCCTTGTCCTGGGTGTCATGTATGGTGTGTGCCTTTGCCCATAGTGCCACGTGAGGGTGTGTGACTTCGCCCATGGTGCCGGGTGGGAGCTGGAGGCAGTTATCAGCGGTGTCCCTCATGGCTTTCCACCTTATGTTCTGAGAAGTGTACGTGCTCACTTGACTTGACTGGCCATCGAGCCCCAAGGACCCTCTCACTTCTGCCCCAGCACTGGGGTTTATATGTGTGAATAGAGTCCCCGATTGTCATGTGGGTGCTGGGGACCTGAACTCAGGTCTCCATGCTCACAAAGCAAACACTTTACTGACTGATCTGTCTCCCCAGCCATAATTTTTTTTTGTTTAACCCTGAAACCATATGTAGAAGGACATTCCCCCAAGTTCTGGGGACGTCTGGGTGATTTAGCTGCCTAAACGGGTTAAATGTTTTCAGTCCGGACTATCTCCTGAGATACGCGTGAAAATATATATTCTCACCACTAGGGGGCACCAATGCCCTCCCGAAGCTGTCCCTGTGGCTCTGTCTCAGTGCGCAGACTGTGAACCCAGCTAGGAAAACTTCATCTGCTTTTAGGGAAGATGCGGAGGAGCTTGCAGGCCTCCTGTGTTTACAGCAAAACAGCCGTAGGAGTTCTGGAGTTCATACAGAAGAGCCGGCCTCTCAGTTTGGGATAAAGGAAGCTTGCTGACCCTCCTTGGCGCCTGTGGCTGCTACACAAATCCCTGGAGTGGCTCCATGAAGGACGTTTCCAGAAACAGGCTAAGCACCCACCGTGTCATAGGTTGTCCCTCTTTCTGACTTACTTGTGGCTCACCTGTCAAACTGTCTCAGGCAAAGGTTTGGATTTCTGATTGGAAGTCCAGCAGTCGACGCTTTCTGGTCCCCTTGTCACAGAGTCCCAGAGACTAGAAAGTGTGAGCAGGCCTGGTTTGTTATCTTATAGCTTTGCTGGTCCGAGCATGAAGGCTTCTGGCTGCCATCAGAAGGGCTGGTTTCTTCTTAGGCTAGGGGACTGGCTACATTGTTTCTTCTCCTGCTGCTGGAGGCCACCTGCTCTCCTGGCCTCCTGACCCCCTCCTTCAACACCTTAGAGGTAATAATTTCATCTCTGACTGGCCTTCCCTGGTGGAAACCTTCCTCACAGCAGCTAGGGGAAGGCTGCGCTTTCAGGAACCCACATGATTAGACTGGACCATCTTAATCCTCCAGGATCACACCTGTGGCTCAAAATTCCCCATGCGGGTGGCATCCACACATAGTGAGACAATGTATCCAGAGGTGCTGTATCAGGACGCGGGCGTCTTTAAATGGGCACCCCCTCCCCGTCTAATTTTACTAGTAAATTGTCTATGAGTTTGTTCCCCCTCGTTTCTGTCATTGTCAATCAATCGTAGAGAGAACAGGGGTCAAAGCCAGTTGGGGAGTATTTCCCAAACATCTGGAACTGAGGATGGCAAGGGATGCTTTCTCGGCTATAAAATGGGAAGGGCACTCTGAAAGGTCTGTGTTAAGGAGTGGCTCCTTCTGCTTCTACTGAAAATTCTCTATGGCTACTGTGGGCAATGGTTTTACCTGCCTTTTTTTTTTTTTAAATGAGATCCAAGCTTCTTGGCTGGTGACATGAAGCCTGCAGCACAGGGCCGTGGTAGCCTGGGACGGAGCAGACTCCACAGGCATCCTTAGGAGACTCTGCTCTGCCTGCCTTGTTGCCAACAGAGAGGAGAGAAGGCCAGGGCTCACACCAGCTCACAGCATTTTCCTTTCTTGTGATGCCGGCCCTGCAGGGTCAGTTCCCACACCCAGAGGGTGAAGCCCATGTTAATCAAGCAGGTCTCCTTGTGCTCCGGAGTGTGGGGGTAGGGTAACAGAGTCACCCTCATTGCCCTCTTCCCGCTTGTGAAAGTCTCCTGGTGAGGGCAAAGGATACATAAGAGATACATCATTTACGAGCCCCAAGGGGCCCTCCATCTCTCTCCCACTGTTTCAGCACACGGGCCGTGTCATCTCCCTCTCCAACCAGTTTTCCCCCGTACTCATCTGCTTCCGATATGTATCCTCGATATGTATCCTCTTCTTGTCGCTGTGCTTCTTACGAGTCACCTGCAGCCCTTGTAAAACAGGGATGAAAAAGGAGATCCAGAAAGTGCAGGCATCTCTGGAAGGGCTCTGATGAAGGCAGAGGAAGGGGCGGGAATCTTCCCCGTTGCCTAGCATGAGATGAACTGGCTAGGTGCTTCAACACAAATCCTGTTGCATGTGGCCCTGGGCAGGTTCCTCTTTCTGTATCTTTCTGTATCTGTAACTTTCTTGCCTGTAAATGGGGATAGTAAAAGTACATCTATCCACCAAAGTCCTTGTGGTGGTTTGGGTCACTACAAGAATCGATTGTAGTGATATAAGTAATATATTCCAAGCAGTGAATGGGACAGAATAAATGCTGCATATGTCTAAGTCCCTCTTATGGTCAAGGTCATTGCCATCATGTTCCCTTTTGATATTTCATAGTGTGACTGTTTAGTTCTAATCCCATCTGTAAAAGAAGAGGTGGGTGTGGGCTTCTCAGGGCCATGGGTGTGTTGTTTTGAGGAGACGATCTAGCTATACATCTCCGGAATGGAGGTGGGAGTGTAGCCTAAGCTAAGCTGTGGCTGATACAGGTGATTTGAGCCCTGGCTTCCTCAGAGGAGACACCCACCGGCACTGCCTGTTTCTCACCTCTTGCCAACCGTGCAGGGGACTCCTGCAAGCTTTTCCTGCTCAGCCCGGACACAGATTCTGGTTTTAATTCAGGGAGCCCCTCAAGGATCGAAGAGAAATGGAGGTCTTTGTTGAGAGAGACTCTGGGTTTTGAGAGCAAGTAGGGCCTTGTTCCAAGCTCGCTTGTGCCATGTCTTTTGACCAGGTGTTTCTGTACTGCTCTGAGGTGTAGTGCTGAAGGTGTTGGCTGCCTGATGCCTTGCCTCCTCTGTCCAGCTAAACAGAGGACAGGCCCAGAGCGGGGTGGGGATGCCTGGAGAGCTGGCTGTGGGTTAGCTCTATGCACGCCTGGGCTGTTTTCTGGGCTGTTTGTCAAGGTCCTGCCTCCTTCCTGTGTCCTCCGTGGGAACTGATGGGTCCTCGCTGGGGTCTGGGCCACCTCCTCAGCATGGTCGGCTGTGGAATCTGGTGTGTCCTTCCGTGTGGATGTTCGTGGGGGCCTGTGGAGGCCGGCTTCTGGGTGACCTAGGAGGACTTCAGTAACACCTTCCCCTCCTCAAAAACAAGCACCTGTCCAGGTGGTAGGGCAAAGAGCTGTTCCGCCTTGCCTGGAACTTAGGGGCTGAGAGACTAGTGATAAACTCAGGGTGCTCCTGGGCAAACTGGGTGAGCTGACCTCTGCTAGGGTTGCCCTGGTACTAACCCAAGTCAGGACATGGACAAACCTCTGCTGAGCATGGTGTCACATCTCCCCTCGGGCTTGTCGGCCCGGCTATGGTCCAGGTGTGCACAGCTCTGCACGTGTCCTCACTGGACCCTGTATCAGAAGGTCAGCGTGGCTCTCTGACTCGAGTACCAGCCTGGAGCCCCACCTCTCTGCTTCCTGACTGAGGATTTATTTATTTTTTTTCTACTGAGGACATTTGAATTTTCCTTTAGAGCAGGTCTGGGGTGGGTGACTTGTTGAGAGAGAGAGAAAAATCCGTTTCCCTAAGGAGGACGTGGGCTGGCATGAAAATCCCGCTAATTGAGGCTTGTTACAAAGTACCCTAAATTCCATAATTGTCTGTTCTGGGCCCAGGTTTGGGAGAGCAGCGATGCTGCCGCTGATAATGACAATAATAGCTCCCTTTACTGGGCCCGCGAGATGCTTAACATATCAGTGATTTTATCCCTGCCTCCTGCACGCACGCGCACACACACACACACACACACACACACACACACACACACACACATGAGGTGAGCACATGTGAACGCGTGTACGCACACATGTGGAAGCCAGAGCTACCTCAGCTGGAACCGCAGGTGCTGCCCACCTTGTTTGTTCAGGATCTCTCATTGGTCTGGAGCTTTCCAAGCAGGCGGTCTGGCCTGCCAGGGAGTCCCAGGAACCTTTTTGTCTGCTCTTCGCAGTCCTGGGATTACAAGCATGTGCCATCATGCCTTGCTTTTAGAATATGTGGGGTCTAGAGGATCAAACTCCGGTCTTTGTGCTTCCAAAGCAAACTCTTTACATCCTGACCCGTGAGCCCAGACCAAATCTTTGTTTTTAAGAGGCCGAAATGAGGCTCTAGGAGAACAAACAGGTTGACTGCGGCTGCGCAGTTGTTCAGCAGTCGGGCTAACACCTTTCAACGGTTGGCTGTGCCTGCTCAGTTGTCCAGCAGTCGGGCTAACGTCTTTTGCTTCCCCTGCTCCATTACCTCCTCCTGTTCCTTTTGATCATGTTTCAGAGAAACTTGGCGTTGTGTAGACATGGAAATGTCAGGCTAGGGAGACAGATGGCTCAGCGGGTAAATGCTTGCTCTGCAACCACGAGGGCTTGAGTTCGGAACCCAGCACCCATGTAAAAACCCGGGTACCATCTGGAGCTTCAGCACTGTGGGATGGGGACAGACAGATCCCAGGGGCTCAGTGAGAGACCTTGTCTGTCCCAAGATACTAGTGTGGGAAAGCCACTGAGGAGGACATCCAGTGTCAACTCCTGACAGAGAGAGAGAGAGAGAGAGAGAGAGAGAGAGAGAGAGAGAGAGAGAGAGAGAGAGAGAGAGAGAGAGAGAGAGAGAGAGAGAGAGAGAGAGAGAGAGAGAGAGAGAGAGAGAGAGAGAGAGAGAGAGAGAGAGAGAGAGAGAGGAGAACTAGAAATAAGGAAATTAGGATCAGGTTGAGTATTGTCATTTTTTTCCGTAGGACAATCAAGATGTCTCAGATTCCAACACTGCAGCATAGGCCCTCACCTTTGCACAAGGAGCCTGGGGCTGAGTTGACTGGGAAGACGCTTTTGACCGGCACTCAGGTCTCTGGCCGCCTTCCTCTTCCACCTCCCGGTCTCTTTCCTGTGGCACATGACTCAGTGTGTTTCATTTCTTTGCAGTGAACATGTGTGGGTTTTACACAGGCCCAGAAATTCATAACTATTGACACAGCAGGAGCAGGGTGCTCCCCTGGGGTGCTCCCAGGGTGCACTGGGCCAATAAAGTCACTGCAGCTAGTCTTGGCCAGTCACTATTGAGGGCTCCTCTTCGCTGGCAACTGCTAACACATGTGAGGACGGCTGGCGCCAGGGACAGGAGGGTTCCTGGGCTCCAGGTGCTCACCGAGGCTTAGAGAGGCCTCAGCCCTCCCTGAAAGGCCCAGCGGGACAGTCCCCATGTGTTCTGAAGGGTCCCCACCCAGGATGGAACCATCTTGCTTTTAATGTTCTGCGGAGTAGAGACAGTGGGATTCAGATAGGATCCGTGCTCGTGTGCTCCGTCTCTTTTGACCTCATGAGTGATGCTGTCCTCCATGTTCTGATGTAGTCAGAAGGCCCTGAGCTGGGGTGATGCTGTCCCCCATATTCTGATGTAATCAGAAGGCCCTGAGCTGGGGTGATGCTGTCCCCCACGTAGTAAGAATGCCCTCAGCAGGAATCATGCTATCTCCCGTGATTTGGTGTAGTAAGAGGCCCTCAGCTGGGTTTGGGCCCTCAACACTGTACTGCTCAGCCTCCAGGTCTATGAGAAATGATTTTTTTTGACATTATTCATCACCCAACTTTTGGGATTCCACGACAGCAGCACAAACACAACAACGGCAGCCGGTTCTAGCTGGTTTTCTCCCTCAGTACCTTCTGAGATGGCTCTGATCTCCCAAATGAAGCTTACCTCTGATTGTACCTGTTCTGAGCAGCCACTGTCTCTATTTAGCCTAAAGTCCCCCTTGTACACTGGGTACGACAGCCATTGCTTCTTACTGTCGCTCTTCAGAACCCTGCAGAGGAGCTATAACTCCTCTGCGACCCCCCCACCTCACTCCGAGCCCTCACTAACCTGTGTAAGCACCAGGAGACTTGGCGCACCCCGTGTGCATAGGTCTCCTCTCTCCTCATGCTGCATCCGGGCGTCAGAAAAAGAGCAATGGAGACGTCACCTCATTGTTTCCTCATCTCTCCTCAATACCCCAAATTGTTTTTTCACTGTATTTCGTAGGAGTAGAAAAATTGTGCTTATATTAAAGGACTTGCTTGACATTTAGACTCGCGTAGAAATGTCTAGAAAGGAGGTAGAACCAAATAGTTGAGAGCATAAACTGGGGGTATATGATCTTCCGCGTGTGAAGCAGGGAGAGGGCACTGTGCTGGGAGCCACCAAGATTGCTTGAGGGTTGTCACCCGTGAGACCAGCGTCGCGAAGTCCAGTAGGTCCTCTGAAAGCAGCAGCTGCTGTCACCACGGTGGAAAGTGGCAGTGTGGCTTCCAGGGCAGTGGCTCGCAACCTGTGGGGTTTGCATATCAGATGTCCTGCACATTGCGACACGATTCATAACAATAGCAAAATCACAGTTATGAAGTCGCAACGAAACAGTTTATGGTTGGCGTCAGCACACCATGAGGAGCTGTGGTTCAGGGTCGCAGCGTTAGGAAGGCTGAGATCCTCTCTTCTAGGGTGTCAGAGGTCGTTCGCTTAAAAGAGAAAAGCTTAGCGGTAGCAAGTAATTCTTTCCACAAGTTCTGGGCGAAGAGAGAGTGATGGATTGGTGGGGCGGGCTCTGGTGTTTGGAGGTTCTGGGACAGAGAGGATCTGTTCCTGCTGCATTGCTGGCTAGCGCCGGCCCACACCTTGGAGTCCCTTGAGTAGGCACCCCAAAGCCAGAACAGACACCATTCGCAAAGGCAGCTTCTGAGAACAGGCCAGAGGTGTGCCTGATCCACTCCGAGACCTGCCATCTAAGATGCCCCCAAAATGCCCCCCAAAAGGCAAACATGAGGCTGCTCTGGCTTTTCACAGTGTCTGAGTCTTTGCTGAAAACGAAAAAAAAAAAAGCCCACTCCAATTTCTCAAGCTGCTTAATTTGATTTAATCAGAAATGTGGACCTACAAAAACGTCCCCTGCAGGCTGAGAACCCTGCGGAGAAATTTCAGCCCAGAGTGCAATTAGCCAGAGAGAATTACCAACATTGGGAAATAAAACTCTGTGTGATAGAGCCTCCCAATTATGGGACAGTGTCAGTTATTCACTCGAATATATATGTATTTATCCCATCATCTTGTCGGGTTAATGATACAAGCGAGGCGATCCACTCCCATTATTGCCCAATAATGGACCACGGAGATGGCGCATCTTCGCCTTCATTTTTGCTGGCACCTCCTAGCGCCGAAGCGCATTAAAGTAATAAAATTAAGCAAGGCGTCCCTGTCCCTCCCACCATGTTCCCGTAACCCCCTCATTTGCAGCAGACTGAGCTAGAAAGAAAGTTTTAGAGCAATTTAAGATGAGGCAATGCTGGGTATGTAAATGCTGTTTTATTGGCAGTTGGGGCAGCTAGCTAAGATGCCTGGCAGCCTTCGGTTTATGGGTTCTTCTGGGTTGGGATAACTCAGTGTCAAGGCCACAGGGAGGGAGCATGGGGAGTTAAGCACTTCTTTACACCATGAGCTTTGTGGCTGCCAGGACCACTCGCTCGCCTTCAGACTGGGTGTTTCAGCAGCTGCAAATCTGAGACGGAGCCTGCTAAGCATGAGGGGGTTTAAGAGGTTTTTGTGTGTGTGTGTGTGTGTGTGTGTGTGTGTGTACATGCATGTGTAGGTACGCACATGTGTGAACACCCATGGAAACTGTTGGTGTCCATTTCGGTTGCTGTTCACCTTGGTATTTCCAAGCAGGAGCTCTCGTTGTCCCTGGAGCTTGCAATGAGCCCTGGGTATATCTCTCTGTCTCCATTGCCTTGGAGCGTGGGCCACTCTGGTTTCCTTTTACATGGGTTCTGGGGATTAAACTCATGCATGCATAGCCAGCATTTAGCAACTGAACTATCTCTATGATCATTAACCCCAAAGTTCTTAAGGAGTTGAATGATAAAAGCAGTTATACTCTTAGAAATGTCCTGTTCCTGGACCCCTATTTCCACCAGAGGCAGCAGTGGCTGGGGTTGAGGAAATGACAAGGACCGTTCCGAGGGCAAACACGGGTGTGAGCTGGGAGCACCAGAAAGACAGCAGGGCAGGCCGCCTGTGTAACCCAGTTCTCCGGGTGTTGCCGTGGGAGATGGCAAGGGGCAGCGAGGCTTCACAGATGGGACACATTGTCACGTGAACTTCAGACACACTACAGAACAGGGGTCAAGGACTCAGCCGGGCTTTGCCCCGTTTACAGTGAGCTGTGACCAGGCCCGAGGGGCAAGAGACGAGGAGAACCATCACCTCACTCCATGGAACCTCCAGATGTTATTGTGCTCAGTGGAGCTATTATAAAAATAGGAGGCTTAAAAGTGGGCGAGCAAGTCAGGGCTGGTCAGACTGTGCATCCCTGCGCTTGCTCTCCTCTCCCTTGTCCTCCTCTGCTGGTCTAACTGTGCCCAAACCTGCAGCAGGTAAGAGTGGAGGGCAGTCTTCCAGGCACCAGGGCTGGGGAGTCTCTGCAGCTCATCCGTGGGCTTCAGAACAGAGCGAGAGGGAGAGAGGGTGACAGGTGGTGGGGTCCCTGCAGGTGTGTCCTCAGGGGGGTGGGGTCCCTGCAGGTGTGTCCTCAGGGTGGTGGGGTCCCTGCAGGTGTGTCCTCAGGGGGGTGGGGTCCCTGCAGGTGTGTCCTCAGGGGGCTGAGGTAGTGCAGTCTTCCAGGGTCACATGACAGGGGATTGTAAAGAACACTGGAGGGCTGTCGCCCTTGTCAGCCACTGGGTCATCAAAAAGATGTCACTCTACCGGGGGAGTTTCCAGATCCTTGCCTTCTAGGCAGAAAACCAATGTCGGTTGCAGGAAGGGAGGCCTGGGCTGGGGGACGGGCAGGTAGAGAACCCAGACATGGAGCGTAGGGGACTCAGATGCAGCAGTCCGAGGCAGCTTGAGTGGCTGGAACTTTCAGAAGCTGAACTGATATTGTTTCTCTTCCAGTAGGAATATCCATTCGTGGGTGTTAGCTCACTATTTATTTTTTTCGAGACAGGGTTTCTCTGTGTAGTCCTGGATGTACTGGAACTCTCTTTGTAGACCAGGCTGGCCTCGAACTCAGCTCCGCCTGTCTCTGCCTCCAGAGTGCTGGGATTAAAGGTGTGTGCCACCACGCCCAGCTTGTCTGCTCCCTGTTTTGCCATTGATAGCCCCTCCAGGTGACTCGCCTTAGAGTACTCTTGGCCTTTTCTTGTTTTTTTTGTTTGTTTGTTTGTTTGTTTTTGTTTTTGAGCCATTTTTTCTTTCTTTTCTTCACGGTACAAACAAGCTACTGACTTTCTGCCCATGCCTTCCCTCTGCACGGCAGTCCTTCCTTCTCAGTCTTGTTAGGACACTATAGTTGGCAGTCATAGACAGCACGCATGGAATGTGGTCATGTTCTTGTCGTTAAAGAGTAAGTGCATGGTCGTGAACTCTAGCGAGGCACGTTAATCTAGCTTCTGTTGCTAAACCCAAACACCTGAGCTCGGAGACAGCATAAAGATTCGCCTCGCAGTGCCAGAGACTCACAAGCGCGACGTTGGCTTCTGCCCAGCTTTCGTGAGAGTCTGACAGTGGGCAGGGGTACAGAAGTGATTGCGTAGTAAGACAGGAAGTCAAGGGTGGGTGCGGTGGTGCGTGCCTATAATCCTAGCCCTGGAGGGCAGAGGTTGCAGGAGCAAGAATTCAAGGTCCTCTTTAGCTGTGGATGAATCTGAGACCAGCCTGAGTGACATGAGGTTATGCCTCAAAACAAGCAAATAAGTCAAACACAAGAAGCTGATATGGCCTGGTATCGATCTTTTTTTGTCTTTTTAAATAACATCTTACTCTCATGAGAATCACTCCTAGAGACCAGTCTGAATACATTCCCAGAGCAAAGTCCTTCATGACTTTGTTACCTTCTACTAGGTCCCAGATTTTTTTGGACAATTTTTTAAAATAAGATTTATTTATTTTTATTTTATGTGTGTACCTGTCTGCATGTATATGCACTATGTACATGCAGTGCCCATGAGGGCCAGTAGAGGGAGTCTGATCACCTGAAACTGGAGTTACAGATGGTTGTGAGCTGCCATGTGAGTGCTGGGAACTGAACCCAGGTCCTCTGTAAGAGTACCGAGTGCTCTTAACCACTGAGCCATCTCTCTAGCCCCAATCCCCATTTTGTTTCCATTTAGTGTGTGTATGTGTTTGTATGTATACATGTGTGCGCACATCCCCCTGTACCACACCCGTTTCTAACCTCTCATAGACCCTGAGTTAAATGGCCTCAGAAGGCTATGTATGGTAACATGACCATTGACGAAAATCCATAATAACTTGTGTCCTCTGTGACTGCTGACACCTTTCATTGTGAGGCTGCGTCAAATAAAGATCTCTTTTTTTTTTTTTTCCCACTCTCAGGCTGGTTATGATGGCGAGAGCATTGGAAACTGCCCGTTTTCTCAGCGCCTCTTCATGATCCTCTGGCTAAAGGGTGTGATATTCAATGTGACGACAGTGGATTTGAAAAGGTGAGATGGGCTTCTGCGTTGTTGAAATAGTTGGTCCTAATTCCCTGTGTGCAGCAACATACCCTTTCATGCATACAAGCACATACACACACACACACACACACATACTCACGTACTCATGCATATACACACACACATGCACATGCACATGTATGCTGCTAGGAACCATTGGCATATAATGGCAGGTTTATCCATAGCCTGCAATGAAGACTGAGTGCTAGCCAAGTGGTAGGGTTTACATAGAACTCGGACTGCAGGAAGGAGTAGGGGCTGGGGGTCAGGGAGAGCTTGCTTTCCCTGTTGCCCAGAGGCTGTGTGACTCCCAGGAGCCTGCCTGTGCACTGTTCCTGGTTGACAGAACTGGAGAGCTAACTTTCCCCCCTCTGCAGCCAGAAAGGGGGTCCAGCGGGGTGAGCCCACCCATCAATTGTTAATTCCGTCTAGGCTCTGATGTCCAGGAAGCCACCTTATTAATTCAGGGACCACTCTGAAATTCTCAACGGTTGTGTTTCTTTTTTATTGTTTTTATTGAACTATACATTTCCCCCCATTCCTCTTCTTTCCTCTGGGCTGTGTCTCTTAAATGGTGAGGGCATGACTACGCCTTGGCCATGACTCCGAATGCTCCAGACCATCCATGTAGACCGCTCTTCTCTCCTACCTAGGAAGCCTGCAGACCTTCAGAACCTGGCTCCCGGGACGAACCCTCCTTTCATGACTTTTGATGGTGAAGTCAAGACCGACGTGAATAAGATTGAGGAGTTCTTAGAGGAGAAGTTAGTTCCCCCAAGGTAGGCCTCCTAGAACTGATACTCACAACTTTGTAGGTGCTTTTCTCCATGGTCATGCCCAGACGCCAGAGGGAGCGGCCAGATTAGCTACCTCGAGTTGAGATGGACTCTGCTTCTTGTCTGGTTTCATTCCTGTTGCTGTGAAGGAAACACCCTGACAAAAACAACTTAGGGGAAGAGAAGGCCTATTTTTCTCAGAGCTCCAAGTTGCCATCCGTGTTTGCAGGGTAGGATGTAAGCAAGCCACATCGCATTCAGAACCAAGAGCAGAGAGAGTCCTGCCCTACCTAGTTCAGGTCCTCCTTACCTAGGGAATGGTGCCTCCCACAGTGGACTGGATCTTTTTGTATCAATTAACAGCCAAGTCAAACCCACAGGCCAATCTGATCTAGATGGTCCCTCAGCTGAGGCTGTTCTCGCAGGTGATTGTAGATTGTGGCAAGCTGACACTTAGAATCAGCCATCACAGCTTCCCTTTTTGTGTCCCTGGCTTGGCAGTCAGGACAGTACGGCAGCAGTCAGGGAGGAGGTGTTATTGCTGTGTGGGATAACTGTACCTGTGTCTGCTACACAAGAATCCTTGCAGTCAAACACCTTTCCTAGAACAGGGAGGGAATTAGGTCAGGAACAGCTGGTTGACCCCTGTGTCCTAGAATTTGTCTTGCCAGAGCTTGATACAACATAGTTCTCCCAAATCATGTTCTTTTACTCAACTTTGAGATTCATTGTTTACTAAACCAGTCCAGGAAAGCTTGTCATTTTAATATCTGCCCAGAGAAAGATGTTTTCCTCCACTGCATTCTTTTAACCAGCCTTTGTCTGTCTGTGACCCTCCAACTCTTCAAGGTACCCTAAGCTGGGAACCCAACATCCTGAATCCAACTCAGCAGGAAATGATGTTTTTGCCAAATTCTCAGCATTTATTAAAAACACCAAGAAGGATGCAAACGAGAGTAAGTATTCCGGTTCTGGGTTCTGTTTCCACACGGTCTTCCACAGGGCTGCTGGGAGACCCTAGGCATCTGGCTCATTTCACAGAGAGTACAGACGGAAGTCTGGAAATAAGGAAATGCCCCTACCTTTAACTCTGCATGTAACTTAGGAGAGACTGTTTCTAATGGTTGGGAATCCAAAATATAACGCTATTAGGGGGAAACATTTCAATGTCTGGCTGTTTCTACCTGCAGTGTGGCAATTGTGCCTCTGTCACTCACTACCCCGACATAGGCATCTCATAAATATTTAGAGGAGTAGCCGAGTTTGGTTCAGAGGGATGGCTCAGCAGTTAAGAGCACACACTGCTCTTGTGGAAGACGGGAGCTTAGCTCCTAGCCCCTATACTAGGTGGCTCACAATGACCTATAACTCTAGATTCAGGGCACCAAAAACCCTCTTCTGGCCTCTGAGAGCACCTGTACACATGGTACAAACAGAGATACGAATAAATACAAAAATGAAATTAAAATATCTTTTTAAAAAACACAGACGAGTCCTAGAAGCAGCGCAGGTGTAGAGATGGAAGACCGAGCAGGGAAACAGAGTTCTGTTGCACCTGTGTCCTTCTGGTCTTCTTGCTGCTCAGAAAGTGCACCCAGCTGTCTCCTTCTAAGGCAGACTGTACACATGCAGCCGCTTGCATGGCCCATCCGTCTCAGGCATCTCCCGCCATTGCATTTCAGTTTATGAAAAGAACCTGCTACGGGCCCTACAGAAGCTGGACAACTACTTGAACAGCCCGCTGCCGGATGAAATAGACGCCGACAGCACAGAGGATGTCACCGTTTCCCGAAGGAAGTTTCTGGATGGGGACGAGCTCACACTGGCCGACTGTAACCTCCTACCCAAGCTCCACATCATTAAGGTTTGTCTGTCCTCCTGACACCTGGCTGAGCGCATGAAGGGGGCTTTGTGGGCCTTTGTTCTGACTTGCTGGGGCCAGACACCAAAACAGGCCCGGAACACAGATGTGAGCTGAAAAGGAGCCGTTTCGGTTCAAGGCGGCTGAGCTGCAGTGCTTAGACACACAGGGCCATGAACTCCAGGTGTTCTCATGGCAGACCTGTGAAGGTGCCCCTGACCCACGTCCTCGCTGATGTTCTAGGCATAAGGAAGAGGAAACAGCTCAAGGACACGCAGGGCCTTCTTGCCTTTTACCATATGAAGTTTGGGGATGATATGTTATTGACAACTGCAGGGATAAGCCTTGTTCTGGGGGGTGTCCTGCCAGTTACTAATATCAGCCTTCCACTGCTAGGAGCAGCCAATAGCTGCTTGACTTGGCCTCTTCTGTAGTGGGTACCCTGTCTTCTTCGGTAGGTAGAAAAGTCAATGGTCATACACAACTAGAATTGTTTGAGTTTTTTTTTTAAATTTTAAATTTTTTTTCATTTCTGTTTTGATTGGTCAACTGACCTCGTAAATCAGAACTTGTATTGGCAACCGTGGGGATTCCCAGACTTCTGAGTCGCTTCTCTCTCATCCCCTCTCTGTCACGTACAGGTGTCAGTGGTTATCACCATGGCCCTTACTGCTAGGTGTGTGAGCCTCAGGTGTCCAAAGAAGATGCCTGTGCCTTGCACTGGGAGATCTTGATTATTATGAAATTTTCGCTAGGTCCAGAGCCGGAGCAGGAGCAGGAGGGCACAGGGGACACAGGGAATACAAGTCAACCATGTTCCAAGTTTGTGTGTGACTGGCTGCAGAAATCGCCTGTCCAGTTCCACAGTGGCTGCATGTCAGTCGTGGCCACGCCACGTCATAACCTCGCCTTTCTCTTCCTGAGCACCGTCTCTCTGCACTCTCTCCCAGCCTTGGCTTTTCCTCCTCTCTTCCATGTTGGGCTTCAGGGAGGTCTACTTGAGATGGACATTAGCAATCCTTTAAGTGAATGTCTTTGTTAATAGCCTCATTAAGGTCCCACCATCCAAAGTCTAACAAAAGCTTCTCAACTCTCCAAAACCTAAACCGGGAAGTCATTTTCCAATGAGTATGCCACTATATATTTTTTTTATGTCATTCATTTGCTGGGAATGATATAGCATCACAGGTAAGTGCAGGGTGAAGAAGGAATTATCGTTGTTCTGACAAAATGCTTGAGAAAACTGATGTAAGAGCAGAGCGGTTTCTTTAGGCCTGTGATCTCAGAGGGACTGTTGTGACCAGCTGGCTCTCTTGACGTCAGGCCCCTGGTGAACAATGCAGTGCAGGGAAGTAGCTCACTCTGTGGAGGCCAGGGGCTCAAGGGGGAGCACCAGAGGGTGCAAGAGGGAGTACCAGAGGGCACAAGAGGGAAGACCAGAGAGCCTAAGATGAGGGAGGGACCTGGAGAGCACAAGATCAGTGACCTAGGCTCTACTTCCTATTACCTAATCCGCTATAATTAACCAATTGGTAACACTATTACCACCCGTTGGGGACCAAGCTTTCATTATAAAAATGTTGAATATCCAAACAACAGTAAAGAACATGAGAAATATCAGAGCCACACAGCACTAATTGCAATGTGACTTATTCATATAAAAGAGGGGATGGAGAGATGGAGATGCCTTGGTTAGAAGCACTTGCTGCTCTTGCCGAGGACCAGAGTTTGGTTCCCAGCACTCATTTATAGACAGCCACCTGTAACTCCAGCTCCAGGGCATCCAACACCTTCCCCTGGCCTCTTCAGCACTCGCATTTGGACGCACACATATGTAAGCTGTAGAAGGATGAGCTGCAGGGTTGGGAGTGGGGGTGGGGGCCTAGGGCAGTCATGCTCCTAACACGGGACTGAGGGACAAAGCCTTCAAAGCCATTTAGCACTTACGATGCTCGGCTATTTAATGATCTTCCAGGACAGAGTACTTCTGAAGGAAATGAGAGTCAGACCAAGGGAATTATGGTAAAACGCGAGAGTGGAGAGATTTATAATTTATTTCCCTTCCTGAAACCCACGGAAAATGATATTAAAAATAGAACTGGTTGATCTTCCACAAGACTACGGTAGAAGAATGACAGGTCAACCACAAATGAAAAGAAAGTTTAGAGACAGGGCTCTTTTATGTGCATTTTTTCCTTTACACCCCAAGAAAATTGTCCTTGATCTTCAAATTTGAGTTTATCATTGTTTTTTTTTTCTTTGAGACAGAGTTTCTCTGTGTTTCCCTGGCTGTCCTGTAGACCAGGCTGGCCTTAAACTCACAGAGATCCACCTGCCTCTGCCTCCTGAGTGCTGCTGGGATTAAAGGTGTGTGCCACCAACACCCATCCAGAGTTCTTTAGAGGTAAATACTCTGGTCCTGAACCATCAGAGATCTTTGCCCACAGGGTGGGCATGCGCGGCAGTGAGGGAAGAGTATAGAGAACGCTTCTGGGTTAAATCTCTAAAGAGACAGCCCTGAAGGATTCCGCAGAGATGATGTCCTTTCAGCCTGTGCCCAGCTCCTCCCCGACTGGGGCATCCTGGAGGAACATGGGACAGAAGGAGAGAAAGGACTGGCATGTTTTGTGGCTGCCGAACAGAAAAGAAAAGAGCGCCCTTATTCTAACATGAACTTTAACTCTGATGCTAACCCCCACCTTCAGCCCTAACTCTAGCTGTAACATGTCCCTGAGGCAGGATAAGGTCAGCAGTTCCCAAGCGTGAATACTGAGCTTGCTCTCACTCTCTTATTCTCCCACATACTCTCTAAGCAAATGGTAGCTCCAGTGTGTCTGCCTCAGAAAATCATGACCAGAAACGAGACAGACTCTGCGCGGGGCCACTGTAGAGCTAGAGATGATGGAAGTGGAGAAAATGATGAGGCTGGGCCTGAAAAAAAATCACCTCAAATCAAATGGACAGGTCCCAGATGTTTATGTTCAGAGTGGGAGATGGAGACAAGGGAGGAGAGAGAAAGAGGGGGAAAAAGAAGAGGAGAGGGAGGGAGAGGGAGGAAAAGGGGAGGGAGGGAGGAAGAGGGGAGGAAAGGGAGGGAGAGGAGAGGAGAGGAGAAGGGACAGGGTCTCGCTGTGTGGTTCGGTCTCCTCAACCCTAACGTTGCTTTCGAGATCATGCCATGTTTAGGAAAGACATTCCCAGAACCATCAGCCAGAGACACGTTTGGCACTTGACTAGCTTCTGTAGGAGAAAGGACACCGTTGAGACCTGCACCATCCCTGTCCCTTTTCCAGTGCTGTGGCAGAGCATTTGCCACAGGGACATGCAGAAAAGCCTGCTGCCTCACAGAGTTCGAAGTTCAAGAGCATGGGTCAGTGCTGGTGGGCACCTGATGGCTTCCCAGTATAAGTGTGTGTGGGAGATGGCCACAGCTGAGACAGGAAGTGATCATGCCTGAGACAGGAAGTGACCATATGGTGAGACAGAGGAGGTGACCATATGGTGAGAGAGGAAGTGAGCATATGTGAGACAGGAAGTGACCATATACTGAGATAGGAAGTGACCATATACTGAGACAGGAAGTGACCATATACTGAGACAGGAAGTGACCATATGTGAGAGAGGAAGCATCCAGACTTGCTCATGTAGAGTAGACTTCCCCACAGAATTAACCAGAGTCCTTTGAGAACTACTTCAGTCTTGCCTGAAGGCGTTTTCCCAATGGTGTCCTCTAAAGTCCTGCTTCTTGAAGGTTCCATCACATATTGTTCCACTGAGACCCAAGTTCCAACATGTGACCCTTTAAGGATTGCACTCAAAGCACAGCAGGCAGCCAGACGATCACACTCGATAATAGCAGTGATGACACAGATAAACAGTAGAAGCATCTACAGCGGGGAAGAGATTCACAATGGCATTGCCTCTGGAGAGGAAAGGGAGGCTGTCTGGTAGATTATGAAAGAGTTTTATATCCCAGCTATTATCCACCCAGACACTGGCCTTAGCAAAATAAGCACTCCTGAGCAGTGAAATTGCTCTATGATGAAACACTCAGATGGTCATGAGAATAAGAATCCAAGACAGATAAGGTGTGTGTTGGAGAAGGCTCTTAAGAAAGAGGGAAGCCGTCTTGCCCCAACTTAGAGCACAGATATTCTCAGAGGACACTGGGTGGCTCGTGGACTATCACAGAAGAGTGAGACAGAGAGACTCAGGCTTGGAGAGACCTAACAACAACACAGACCCAACACACAAGGCTTTGCCTTCGCCTCCTTGGTTTCCCTGTTCTTATTTGTTTGGTGAACACAGGCCTCAAAGGCTTAGAGAGAGAGAGGGGTAATCATATTTTAATCAAAAATAAAATAAATTTATAAAAAGAGTTGGCAGCTGGAAATTCAATAGGATGGGACAAATTCTTCCCATGAGTCTCTTCATTTGGAGTTGTAGCCCTTTCAGTGGCGAACCCAAGCTGACGCTAGCACAGAAACCAAACAGCAACTTCAGGGGCAGAGCAAAGTCAGGATGTGGGAAAGCTGGATGTTGTCCCAGGCACAGGTGGAGGAGGGGTAAAGGAGAAGAACCGGAAAGAAGTGGAGAGGCAGACACCCCTCCTTTGTCAACACCAGGAGCCAAACTTGATAGTACTATTAGGGGACCCAGACAGAATTACCCACGGCCTCGGAGCTGCTGAAAGAAAATGCGTGTGTGAACGAACACGCACACACAGGAAGCAGAGTATCGCAGGGCATGTGGGCGGGAGGTGGCTCAGTCGGTACAAAGCTTGCAGTTCAAACGCGAGGACCTGAGTTTGATCCCCTAAAACACACGTAAAACAAGACAACGCCAGGCATCGCGGTGTCTGCTTTTAATCCCAGCGTGGGAAAGTAGAGGCAAGAGGATCATGGGGTCACTGGCTAGACAGTTAGTCACATCTTCAAGTTCCAGGCTCAACAAGAGATCTTGTCTCAAAAATGAGGTAAAGGAAGGGGGATTGGGGTGATGGCTCAGCAGTTAAGGCCCTTGTGCTCCTGGCAGAGGCCTTGAGTGTGGTTCCCGCACCTGGCAACCACCTGTGACTCCAGCGGCAGGGGCTGGAATACCCTTTTCTGGCATCCAGAGGCATCTGCACATATGTGTGCATACATACATAAGAAATATGTCTTTAATACAATAAGGTGGGGCAGGAGGGATGGATCAGAGGACAGGCACACTGACTGATCTTCCAGAGGGCCTGAGTTTAGCACCCACGTTAGGCAGCTCACAGCTGCCTGTAACTCTAGGTCCATGGGATCCAACACTCTCTTATGTCTGTCACAGGTATCTGGACTCACATGCACAGTCTCCACATAGATGCATGCATGCATGCATGCATACATACATACATACACACATACATATATACATACATATAATTTCAAAAAGGAAATCTAAAATAAATTTAAAATGTAGTTAAATTTTAAAACTTGCATGCCGTCATATGTAGGTCCACAGTCACATGGAGATGTACACACAGAAAGAGAAATGATAAAAGCAATAGTCCATGTGTGACAGGCAGGCATTCAGCAAATATTCTCGATATTATAATATTAAAATATCTGGGCCTGATGGTGTTGGCCTGTCCTACAAGCTGCCTGTGAGCCTGCTGGGAGCAAATGACCAGCTCAACCCTGTTGGGTTACAGAGTGATGCCGAGGCCTGCCTGGATGAGTTAATAAGGCCCTGTCTCCAAACAAAAAGATCCAGGCTCAGTGGTGGAGCAGTTGCTTACCTTGCCTGAGACTCTTGGGTAAGACTTTTCAGCAAGGTCAGAAGCGAAGCAGGTGTCAACCACAGAAAATGAGCATCCTTAAGTCTGCATGCAGGTGAAGAATGCCACACCATGCCAGAGGCGTTCTAGAGGTTCCTTGATCCTAATTTGCTGCCACACTGCACCAATGGCTGTTGGCTTCACAGTCTGATAAGTGAATATTAAGATCTGAATTGTGCTGAGTGAGGTTCATCCCAGCATCCCAGGGACAGTGGAGAGGGAGGTGATGCAGTAGAAATGGCCATTGTAGCTCTGGATCTCTGTGGCAGATGGAACTGTGTTTCTCCCTCCCCAAGCACGTATGTCCCAGTCCTAATCACTACTACCCCAGGATGGGGCTCATGTGACATGTGGGTCTTTGCAGTTACAATGAGTTAAGTTGAAGGTACAGTAGAGAAGGCTGGACTTGACTCCAATATGACTTGATACTGTCCTTGCTAACTGGGATTTAAGACAGGACACCCAAACACCACAGGATGGCATGCAAAGGCTTAGCTGTCCTTCCACAGACAAGAGCTGCAAAGGAACTAAATGGACCCGAGTGAGATTCTAACTCGGAACCTTCAGTGGAAGCATAGCCCCGGTGACATCTTGACTTTAGATTCCTGGCTTCTGCGACTATGATGGAATGGCTTACTGTTCTCAGGTTCTCAGGTGCAGGACACTAGCGAAGTCACACCCATCCCTCCCTCACCGCTGGACATTGTCCTCAACGTTGCCCCCATCTGGCCCTCTCCTGACCAGGAAAGCATCTCACACTGTTGATTTCTTAGAACATCCACCCACTGATTATTCTTTTTGCTTTCACCGTCTCCAGGGTGATGAGGTCATGCTATTGTGTTCATGCATAAGTCCTTTGCACTTGGTAGGCTCATGGTCGAGCAATCTGTTTAGGGCAGAGTGACAGCCTTCTGCAGAAATACCGTACACAGATGTTAGGGATTGCTGGAGGTGACAGCAAGCAGCTAGGAGGATCCTGATGTGGCCCAAGATGAAGATCTGTCACACGCCTTCAGGCCCCACGTGATACAGTAGCGGATACCCTACCAAGGCCTTGCCGCAGGCACAGCAAGAAAGCCACTGGCCTGTGACACACACACACACACACACACACACACACGTGGTGGATCCCAAGGGTCATTTCTGTTATCTTGGTGAGCAGGACTCCAGGATCTTAGATTAGTTGTTGTTATTATTATTATTATCATCATCATCATCATTATCATTATTTTACTTTGACAAAATCCCTGGCAAAAGAAGCTTAAAGGAGGAAGGTTTATTTTGGTTTATAGTGTGATGGGGGTGATGCCATCCCGGCAGGGAGGGCATGGAGGTGGGAAGGGTGAGGCTGCTGGCCACACTGAATCTGCAGTTTGGGCACAGAGTGTGGTGGGCGCTGGCACTCAGCTCCCTATGCCTTATAATTCAACCCAGGCCCCCTGCCATGGAATCTTGTCTTTTACAGTTTGGGTGGATCTTTCTACCTCAATTGACTCAGTCTAGAAAGTCCCTCACAGACACGATCAGAGGTTTGTCTCCTGAGTCTAGATTCTGTCACAGAGTGATTGCATTTGAGTCCTGTACCTCTGTCACCTTGCCTGTTCCCAGGTGCCCTAGCAATGTGTAAGTGCCACCACGGGCAGCCTAAATGGTCACAGAATGCCGCCAGGCTCCAGGCTATGCACCTTCAAGGGGTGGATTGTCTGACCTGACCTAGGGAGTTGCCTTTCCCCTTTCCTCATTATTTCCTCTCGATTTTCAGATTGTGGCCAAGAAGTACAGAGATTTTGAGTTTCCTTCCGAAATGACTGGCATTTGGAGGTACTTAAACAACGCCTACGCCCGGGATGAGTTCACTAACACGTGTCCAGCTGACCAGGAGATTGAGCACGCGTATTCAGATGCAGCCAGAAGGATGAAATGATGTTGGGTTGCTTCCTGTCTTTTTCTCAGATGAGTGAGCGAGGCTTCCTGGAGAACCTTCTCTGCCTCTTCCCAGAAAAGGCTTTTGCAAAATGCCACTGCAGGCTGCCCGGCCTTGCCATTTGTCTGCTCATTCCTCTGTCTCAGCTATGCTAATTTATGCCTTTGAGATTCAGTTTTCTTGTAATCCAAGTTTAGGGCGATCTGTTTTGTGCTCTGGTTCAAAGCACAGTGGCATTGACTTCTGCCTCCTCCGTTTTAAAAAAGTTAGTCTTTCCTTCATAGTTTTGATAATCACATAGATAGCTTGGTTTTCTCTTACATATTTGCTTAAAATGAGAGGGTGTTTTATATTTATAATACTTTAGAGGGTGTTAAAGGATATGAAAAAGAAAGTAAAAATCACCTAAAACTTATGCTATATAACTTCTGATAACAGATTGGTGAATATTTCTAGAATTTTTAGTCTTTCATGTATGCCTGTGTGTGTGCACGCACACACATATGCATGCATATCATATAATTTCATTCATTCGTGGTGCGGCATTTGTAGGAGGTTGATGAGGGGACCTCTTGGTGCCTCAGTGGCCATCACAGGAGATTTAAAACAAAGAAATTGTCCCTGCCGAGCGACACAAGGACTATAGGTCCACCTGAGAGCCAAGGGACAGCCAGAACTAGGATGATGGGACCAGGTGTCCTCTCTTTCCCTGAAGATTCTGTGGCCTCTGAGTCCAGGAGAGGTGTGGGGAAGAGCCCCCCCCCCGTGCCCCATGTTATATCTTCCTTCCTGGTTCCTTCTCTTCTCTCTTCTCCAGAGGGACTGTGTCTTCCAGTCAGCGGCAGCTTGGGGAATCTTCCTGTCTGATGCCATGTGAGCCTACGATTTTTGCTCATGGCAGTTCTTCAGTGAGGAGGATGTGGTTGAGGCTAGCTCATCCACGACTACTTTCTGTCTCATTCTGAAGCCACGTAGGAAAACTAAATTCCAGAATAAAACCCAGAAAGTCCAACTCTTGAGCACTTTTGGAAAACGGTCCTTTAACGAGGAGCGGAGAAGTGTTTCGTCCACTGTGGCGTTCCCTCCGTCATCCCCGTAGCCACCTTACCTCATAGCAAGGCCCGCGGGCAGGCTGCTTGGCTCCAGCCCAGGCAGGGATGTGAGGTCGCTTGGATACTCTGCAAGACTTCTCAAGTTTGTCCCTCCACAGTCACAGGCCCTACAGGAAGCGTCTCTTGTAGCCTTGGCTGAGAAGTACGGTGGGCGCTGGAGTCCTCATACATAGTCCGCCCAGCAGTCGGTTGTCTTTGTCACAGGAAGGAGTCGTGTCTACCCCTTGTCACCGCTGCCCACATTATTTCGTGCCTCTTTAGGAGTCAGTTTCTAGATCCTGCTCTTACAAAGTGGCATTCATACTTGGTTAAATGGGTAGAAGTTAGGGTGTTAGTCCTGTTCATTTTGTTCTGTTAGATATTAGGATGATCACCAACTGTGTGCCTTACAAATTAAACATTTTCAATCAACATTATTGTTTTTCTTTATTTTTTTACACGTTCTTTTCATGTGTGTGTGGGTGATGTGCCTACATGTGTGTCTTTGTGTTTGCATGTATGTGGGTGTTCATGCACGCACAGTGAATGCATGGGAGGCCTGAAGACAATGTCAAGAATCTTCCCACCTTATTCTTTTGACACAGGCTCTCTCAGTCTAACCCGAAGCTCTGTATAGTCTATCTTACTAGAACAGCTTGCTTTAGGGATCCATCTCCACTTCTGAGGGTGGAATTACAAGGTGTGCCACCATGTCTACCTGACATTGACCTGTACTCTAGGGAGCTGAACCCCAGTGCAGCAAGCCCTTTAACTGCTGAACCATTTCTAAGTTCCAGTAAAAACTTTCAAATGAAACTGCCCCCCTTTCTCTCTGTCTCCCCCCCACCCCCAACTTTCCCATTTGTATTTAAAGGATAAAATGAAGGCTGTCAGAATCTTTCAAAAAGGTGAGATCAAATCTGAAAGAGAGCTTGCTGGTGTTTGGGTGACAGCTCCATGTGTGAGCTGTGAGCCACAGACATGGCTCCTCAAAGAGGCCTGAGCGGATACATGTGACCTCTTCGTCCAGGTGACTGAAACAGACGTCTGTAGGTCATTCCATTTATACCAGTTGTTATAGGAAGGTGACTCCTTGGGGCAGTCATCCCAGTTCTGGTCCTTGTTGCAGCCTTACTACCAAACTGCTCTGCCTTGAACTCCACCCCAGCTCTGTCCTCAGCCCCGCCTCCAGCTCCACCCCAGGCCCACCCAAGCCCCGATCCCAGCCCCACCCCTTACCCCTGAGTCCCACCCTCAGTCCTACCCTATACCTTCCCATTTCACCCCCAGTCCCACCCCAGTTCCACCTCCACCTCTGCCCCAGCCCTACCCTAGCCCCACCTGAGCCCTACCCCAGCCCTACCCTAGCCCCACCTGAGCCCTACCCCAGCCCTACCCTAGCCCCACCCCAGCCCTAGCCTAGCCCCACCTCAGCCCCCCCCAGCCCTAGCCTAGCCCCACCCCAGCCCTAGCCTAGCCCCACCCCAGCCCTACCCTAGCCCCACCTCAGCCCTACCCTAGCCCCACTCAGCCCCACCCAGCCCCACCCCAGGCCCCAGCCCCACCCTCAGTGTGAAATTACGCAGACTGATTGTCTATAGCTTTTGGGATGATACAGCTCTATTCTCACTTTTATTTGTTGAGAGCTGAGGATTAGAAAACAATTTTAATATTTTTATTAAAGTCAACTTTCCTCTGACTACAGACCCTCAACAACACTTTGGGGAAAAGCCCCACATGGTTACCCTTTCTAGATCCTCCCAGCCAATGGAGATGGAAGAGCAGTCAGCCGGCAAGGCCTCCGCTCCCTACACATAGACCACTGCACACAGTGCACCCACACACGTGAAAATGGAGATGGGGGAGCAGTCAGCCGGCAAGGCCTCCACTCCATACATGTAGACCTACTGCATACATGTGCACTCACACACACATATATAGTATGTTCACCATCCCATCATAAACACATGCACGTGTGTACTTAACACCCTCACACATACCCATGCACATTTGCATGCACATACACGTGCACAGCCTCCCCCAACTCCCGGAGCGAGCGGAGCTCAGGGCTCCCTTCGGCTTGTGCCACTGTGACTGAAGGCTCATTCCCAGCAGAGCCCCAGTCACCCCCTGGTCCTCACTTTCAGTGGTTCAGAGTTAGTCTTAGAATAACTGCCTTAAAAATAGTAGGGTACCCCAGCCCTCCTTCGCTTTTACAGTAAACGGGATAAAAAATGCTTCGTTCTAAGGATGTGTACTCCACGATTCTACAAATGGACAAATTAAGTGATAAACTTACAGAATGACAGGAGTTCAGCTTTTCCTCTGAAGTCAGTTACCTTTCTGATTCATCTGTTACCATGGTCTGCGCGTGGTCTTTTTATTGTGCTGGATAGATAGTTGTGATCCCTGGCTACCGGGACAGGCTTATCTGGGACTCGCAGGTCCAGTCTGTCTTCCTTTGTCCTCTGTGTCCTTAGGAGGCCACCAGTGCTGCTGTAGCCTGGCTTGGGCAATGTCACTGTGGTCACTGTCGAGGGTTCAGCTTGAGTTTTGACAGCTGATGTTCTGAATAAGGCTGCATAGTCAGGAGAGTCCAAAGCCGCCATTATCTGGCCGAAACTATTACAGGTGAGTTGGTCGTGGTCCAAGGACATTATATTCAGATGCAGTAAGATGCACACGCAGAGAGCATGAGGAGCCATCTGTTCAGAGTAAGGCTCGGGTCAGAGCACTAATCGGGTCTTATCTCACACACTGTTCATTTCATCGATAACCACCATCCCCTGTCCTAGATCACCTTTGGTTTCTGGCTCTTCAGTGGATTTAACTACCCTCTGGGAAAGAAACCGTTTTCTCTCTGAGGGTGCTTTCTGCTCTCACCTCATCCTCAACCCTCCCTGCAGTGGCTTCCCATAATACTCTTGGTGATGGGACAAGGACAGTGGCACCAAGGGCTGGCCTAGGATTGCCCACAGTCCTTCAGATCAGCTGGCTCTGTTATCCTGACAGAGTGTCTTTCCAAGTGGTTGCTGCCTGTGAATCTGGGTTAGACGTCTTTCTGGAACTTTGAGTTTCTCTGTACCAACACCTACCAAGGCCCTTCCAATCTTCTGATGCCCACAGGCTTCAGAGTAATCTTGTGATAATCCCAGCACCCAGAAGTGAGTTAGTCCAGTCCGAGAACAGGAAATGTCTTCCAATGACGTTAGGGTTTTCACTCGCTTATTTGATTTCCCCATTCAGGGATTAAGCACTAAGAAGCTGAGCGTGTTTCCAGCCCCTTTCCCAAGAAGGGCTTTTGAGGCCATACTGAGAAAACAAAAAAACAAACAACAGCCAAATCCTGAGCAGACGTAAGGCCCTAAATCTGAGCTGGGTGTGGTGGCTTACCTGGAGCCCCAGCGCTGGGGAAGCCAAGGCAGAATGATTCCTTAGGGTTTGAGTTTAGCCTGGCCTGCAGACTCAGGATCCCCCCCCCAAAAAAAACAAAAAAGTTCTCTATAATCTACAACATATCTGGCTGTATGCCAATTAATCTTGCAAAAGTTACTATTCTGATTGTCTATTGCCATAAAACGCGAGTTGTTAGAATGGGTTGAACATGAATTCTCGGGTTTACAAAAAAATTGGGTCCTTCATCACATAGGTGGGAAGCATTTAGACTCTGAATTCTTGGCTCCCGATAGCACAGGGAAGTTGTTTGGGATGGTGGCCCCCTGAGCCTCAGCTACTCCCTTTGGTCTCTGGGCTGACTGGCTGTGGAGAGCTGGCCTAAGGCTTTGTCGAGAGGCTCTACAGGAGACTGACAGCTTGATTGGGAAGCCATCTTGTTCAGCTTAGACACACTATTTTCAGTTGTCTGGTATTTGTAAGACAGGGTGATCAAGAATAGTCTCCCTAAAGCCCAAGTCCTAGATCTATGCAAGCAAGCCAGTCTTTCCTTCTCACCAGTAGGTGGCACTTCCTCCCACCCCAAAGTCTCCTCCACCCTCCACTAGGCTGGACTTGAAGTACTGGCTGACCATTCCAGCCTGATGTGGACATAGGTTTGAGACTTCATCCAAACACAGTCCGGGCCTCTGGGTGTCTTCCTAGGGAAGTAAGCTGTCAAAGGTGGCCTTGCAGGGCCAGAGAACAAAGTGTGGATTCACTCTATTGGTCCCAAGAAGCCCACCCCCAAGTATCGGGTTGTTTTCTCTGGTGGATGAAGAATGGCTGTGGGAGGGGTCATCTTGCTCAGTCCTGTGATTTTCTGTCTTGTCATGGCAGTGTCGAGGACAAGAAGCCTGTGGTGACGCCTGACACCAACACAAGAGGGATGGTGTCTGATGAAATCAAACATATAGACGGCTGATTGTCTGGCAGGAGATTCAGGGGGCATTTTCATCAATCTTAGGGACTCAGAGACCCAGCTCGGGACTCATGGGCATCCCACTGGCAGAAGGGGCCTCATCACCCCACATGTGATGCCTCTCATGGTCCAAGGGATGTCCCAAGAGTGTCTGCCTCCTTAGCCCACCCTACCCCACTCTCTTTCCCCTCATAGGCAAGGGTGGATGAGGCAATGTCTCCCATGTAGCTGGGAGCCGGGCTCATCATCAGCCATTGGCTAGGTGCCCCCTGAGGTTATCTATCGTTCAACTCTGACGTCTGAGTCCTGGATTCTAGCATCATATGGTATAGTGGTGAGGAGCATTGCTGGGGGAGCTGCAGGTGATGCAGGTGGCTGTGGTTAGCTCTGAGTGCATGCATACTCATGCACACACACACACACACATGCAGGCACACATCCTTACGTAATGTGTTATAAAGTGTTCTCTCAAAATTTGCAGTGATTTAGAGCAGCGGAATGTGACCTTATTTCAAAAGAGGATCTTTGTAGATGAAATTATTTAAATTCCCACGAGGTCCTGTTGGTGAAGCTGATCTCTAAATCCAGTGTCACTGATGCCATCGTAAGAAGAGACACTACACAGACACACACAGGGAAGGGACCATGTGCAGGTGGGGTGAGAAGCTGGAGGGACACAGTAGAAAGGCTGGGAACTCTGAGGAAGGCTGCCCCCACCAACAGCTGGAAGAGGCAAGGAAGCATCCTTTCCCAGAATGCTCCCTGGGAGCTCGGCTCTGCTGATACAGGAATTCAAAGTCCAGCCTCCGGGTCAGTGAGAAGGTTACACATTTCGGATGACTGAAGCGCCACCCACTGACTCCACATTCGTTACGGAGTCCCCAGGACAAAGTCCAAGCAGAGTTCGGCTTGGGTGCCTGTGGGAAAGAGCTGTACTAGTTCCTCTATGGCTCGGACAACCGCGGGACAACCGGAGGAGGAAGGGTTTGTCAGGGGCATGCTCTCAGCAGTACTGCAACCCGTCACTGGGGCCTGGAGACGCTCCGGGCTGCAGCAGTGGAAACACAAGTCAGTGTATTACTTTGCTGTGGTAGTTAGGAAACAGCTCCTACGAGTAGTGGAGCCGGCCTGAAACCCTCAGGTGCTACTCGGGGGCTTTACATCTGCCTTTCAATCCTCGTGCCTGAGGGGGTGCAGAACAATACCAGCAACTGAGGACCAACTGTCCAAACACACGAGTGGGGGGACACCTGACGTCCGGTATAGCCACAGCTGGCCCCTCCTGAGCCCCACTGTCCTTCTCCCACCAAATGTAGGAATTGCATGGCATCACCTCCATGTCTTCTCAAGCTCTTCAGCGCTCAGCCCTGACTCGGACTGATGGGCTCAGCCCCAGGGATAATATTTGAGAACAGTGCCCAAGCACAGAAATGCATACTGTCTCTGTTAGTCACTGCCTCATTGCTGTGACAAATATTTGACAGAAGTCACTGAGGGGCAAGGATTTACTTTGGCTCCCGGCCTGAATGCACAGGGAAGTCATGGAGACAGATACATGGCAGCTGGCCCTGCCGCCTCTGGAGTCAGGACACAAAGCAGGAGCTGGATGCTGGCGTTCAGCGTTTTAGTGAGTTCAGGACCCCAGTCCACCGGACGGCGACCAGTCCGCACAGGCGTGCCCGGAGGTGTGCTTCCATGACAAGCTGACAATCACTGATGGAGGAAGGACATTGGTTAATTATAATAAAGAAACTGCCTTGGCCCATTTTATTGGTTAGAACATAGGTGGGTGGAGTAAACAGAAGAGAATGCTGGGAGAAAGAAGCTGAGTCAGGGAGTCACCATGATTCTCCCACTCCAGAGAGACGCAGGTTAAGATCTTTCCTGGTTAGCCAGCTCGTGGGCTACACAGATTATTAGAAATGGGTTAGATTAAATATGTAAGAGCTAGCCAGTAAGAGGCTACAGATAACAAGCCAGGCAGTGTTTAAAAGAACACAGTTTCCGTGTAATTATTTCGGGCATAAGCTAGCCATGCAGACGGCCAGGTGCCTGGGACACAGCCCTGCCGCTCCTAATTCAACAAATCACCATGTCCATCAGAGCTTTCACACCAGGGCAGGTTCTTGGCTTGGCTATTGCTCAACCACCTGCTACATTAAGTCTTGGTAGACACTTTGCTTTCTGAAGGGGCCACTCCTCACATTTAGAGCTTGTGTGACATCTGTAACTGGAAGAGTGGTGTCGACTCACCTGGTGGCTTCTGAGGAGGTCAGCAGTGATCACCCCCAGCGAGGACAATGGGGCCCTTTCCACAGAACACCTCCCTGACCATCACCATAGTTTTCAGTGGCGTAAGCTGTAAAAGTGGCCCCCTTAGGTCCATAGGGAGTGGCACTGTTAGGAGGTGGGGCCTTATTGGAGTAGGTGTGGCTTTGTTGGGGGAAAGCGTGTCACTAGGAGGTGGGCTTTTAGGTCTCAGAAGCTGCAGCCCAGGCTCAGTGGCTCACAGTCACAGGAAGACCTGCTGCCCTATGGAGAACTCTCCGCTCCTTTTCCAGCGCCTTGTCTGCCTGCACACCACGGTGCTTCCCGCCATGATGGTAATGGAACCTCTGAAACTGTAAGCCAAGCACAGTGAAATGTTTTCCTTTAGAAGGGTTGCTGTGGTCATAGCGTCTCTTCACAGCAATAGAACCCTAACTAAACATCCCTCCATTTACACCTCAGCTTGCTTCACTTCACCAAAGAATCAGTCACACACACGCTTTGATAGAAGCATGGCCAGGAAACACGGTCTTGGAGAAATGCTGGCATGTTGTCCCTCTGTGGTACCTAAGGTGAAGTATTTGTTTTTGATGGTTGATCATGGTGTAAGTATGCGTGTGTGTGTGTGTGTGTGTGTGTGTGTGTGTGTGTGTGTGTTGCATACAGAGGCCAGAGGAGGGCATCGGGAACTCTCTTACTGATCTCTGACTTATCATCTAAGAGGAGATCTCATTGAGCTGACAGCTTGTTTTGTGAACTGCTGAGCTCTACCTGCCTCTGCCCTCTCCTCCCTACCGCAATGCTAGGTTTATATCCACAGGCAGCCGGGGATTCAAACTCAGGTCCTGGTGCTTGCTTAGCAAGGACTCTTGTCCATGGAGCCTTCTAGAAGTAGCTGTCTCCCACACCATGTAACAAAGACCACATGCTTACCGGCTTTGCACACACAGAACTGGCCACAGACCTAAACCCCTGAAGCTGAGCCCTTAAATCTTTCCTGTTAAGCTGCGTTTTCCCCCAAGTGTTTTGTCACAGTGACAAACTTGACTAATCTACCAGAAGTTGTTGTATTCCATACCTGGCTGTCTTGTCCAGGGTCACAGAGGTTTTGTGAAAGGAAGGTATTGGCTGAAGCTGGATTCCTATACATGGTTTGAGGTTAGCTCCTGGTTTCTAAATTGCTTCACCTCTCTGCACGCTTTCGTCTCTGACTTATAGTCTGTCCCTTCAAGGGCTCATCTGATTGGTCAGCCAATCCAGCAGACCCTCCTTCGCAAACAGTTGAGCAAATCAAACCCTTACAGAATGGAGGCCCTACCGGAGTAGAGACTCCACTGATTAGGGACTTTCATTGTGTATTCCACCCCCCTTCCCTTTTGTTCTGTCACGTGACCTGATCACAAGAAGGATACTATGTGTATTCACAGGTCCTACCCAGCCTCCAGAGTAGGGGGCATTTTACCAGCCAGGGCCTGGAATACCAGGAGCCATCTTTTGTGATGATCAGGCTAGAGGAAGTTTCCATCAGCAACGCACAAGCCCTGGTTGAGGTCAGCAGAGGCTGCATTGCCAAACCTCTTCGGTGTTCCCAAGCCAGGCCATGGCATCAGATGTCTGCTGCCTATCTTCCTGGCGAGCAGACTCCAGACTTTCTTACTGTTTCTCCTCAGGCTCAAACACTGTGGGGCAGGAAGGGCTGACATTCCCTGAAGTTCACTTGACCTGGTTCCCAGGTTCCGCTGACAAAGCAAGTTTGTTGACCTCTGTATCTTGGCACTAAATGTACTTATTTGCTCAGGGTTTTTTTTTTCTGCCAAAGGGTGGGGAGAGAGGGTGGAGCTGAAGGAAGGCTATTTTGCAGTTGGTCAATAAAGGGCTTTGTTATGACTTCGCTCCATGTTGAACAGGTGGCCAAGTGTCTCAGTACAAGGTAGACATGATTCTCTTAGGTCCTCCCTGAATTCAGTCAAAGGCAGTTCTATAAATTAACAGCAACACCAACAACAGACAAGCTAAGGCTGCTGTTCCTTTAATAAAGAAAGGCTCTTCTAATAGAGCATGGTGGATCCCGCACAGGAACAGCAGGGCACAAAGTTTTCTGTAATCTCGTGGGTTTCAGTTACTGAGATGGTCAGCTTTGATCATCAGCTTGTCACAGTCTAGAACCACAGGGAAGAGAGTCTCTAAGGGGCCTATCGAAACTAGGTTGACCTGTGGACATACATGTGACCCGTGGACATACATGTGACCTGTAGGCATTCATGTCTATAGGGCATTGTCTTGGTCATATGAAGACCCAGTCTAAAAGTGGGCAGCAACATTCTGTGGGTTTGGGTCCTGAACTGTCTAAGAGCACAGAAAGTGAGCTGAGGAGAAGGCATGCGTGTGCCCCATCCCTGTCTGCTCCATGTCATGTGACTGGCGCATCAAGTTCCTGCCTTGACTTACCCACAATGATGGATTGGAACTGTGAGCTGAATAAGCCTCCTCTCTGTAAAAGTTGTTTCTGCCAGCAGCAAAGCAGAGCACTTCCACATTTGGTAGGTTTATGTTATGTGTGGTTTTAATTGCTTGATTATGCATGCAGATGGGTCACGTGGTGCAGATCAAAGGATGAGAGCCATAAAGGCAAGAAACTGGGTTCTCTTGGTTCTAGAACATGGAGAAGTCTGAGGCCTTCAGCACTGAAGCCAAAGGGAAGGAAAATCTATGTCAAAATATGAGCGCTAAGGTGGTGAACAGGCTCTAGTGGACAGGATCGCAAAGCGAGACCTGCTTATGCCATGGTTACCAGGGCAGGTGTGACGCTGACGGAAACCTAGTCCTCAGACACTGGGGCTCTTGGTACAGAGTGAGGGACTCGGAGGGTGTCATCTCTGAGTGTCCTGTCTCTGTGACACATAATTGTCCCTGCAGCCTGAGCAGCTATGTCATGACTTCCCAGCTTTCAAAAAAAAGACCTTTTCCAAGGAAATGACAAACAAGTATTATTGGGAAAGACTGGAAGAAGGCTGTCTTTCTTTGGTTGATTTGGCTTCCTTGGGAAATTGCATTATAGTGAGAGATATCATTATTTGTTTAATTAAATTATTATTTTAAATGGTACTGCCTACCCTTCTGATTCTTGGATTTTTAGATCCTGGAAACGCAATGAAGTCTTAGTTTTCCAGGCAGGTTGGCTTTGTTCTCAGACGTGATTTCCTTTAGTCATGTTGGTCGAGACAGCAGTCTCCTTGACAAGAAATGAAGGCATAGTCTTAACCACAGTGTCTTCCCAGATGACATGCTTGATGCTTTCATCAGGGAGCACATCTTCTGGGGACTCTGGGGTTCCCTGTTAACGTGGTTGTTATAGAGATACACACTCCCATCTTGTTCTGACGACCAGACACAAAGAAATGCTCCCATGAGCTTAGGAGTTAGGTTGGCCTCACAAGAACTCTCTAGAAAGCAGCAGTGGCATTGGAACTGACTGCATTGGAAGAGGTGTGACATTTCCCCCCAGGACATCTTGATAAAGAGGCAGCTCATCTCTCAGAGACATCTTGGGGTTGCCCTGTCTGGTAGGGCCGATTAGACCTACTAGTTGACTTAGGAGCAGTGATCGCCCTTCTGAGAAAGAGATTGTTTCTTCCTGGCCTTTCAGGGATGTCTGAAGATCCATTTCCCTTTTCTAAGAGAAGCAGGAATGGCAGGGTCACTCACAGGTAAAACCTGAAACACTTACTACAAGGGCCACCACCTTGATGCCATTTGCAGAGCCTTGAATGTCCAGTTACTGTGACATCTCTGTGCTTTCTGATAGCCAAGGGCTTGGTGTTACTGTAGTGAATCTCTGCTGTAGGAAATGTGGCCCTTACTGTCTGGGAGGCAAAAGGTGTTCCCAGGGGACTCAAAGGCGGCTGGCCAGTCTCAGTGTTTTCCAAACGAACAACTACTAAGTCATTTAATTCTTACCTAAAACTCAGAACATCATTACTAGTTAATGCCTGAAGCTAATTCTTGTGGAGCCATGCATCACAGACAAGATCGGAGGAATGACAGTTCCCAGAGAACCAGCCCTGTCTTCCACTCTCCCCATTCCATCCTGAGACTTCACGTGGTCCTTTTATGCCAGCACATGTGTGTACAGCAAGATCAGCGACATCAAACAGATGTGGGTTCAGATCCACTCTTCATGAGAGGAATGGAGAAGGAAGTTGATGCAGATGAGAATCGGGGAAGGGGAGGTGGGGTTAGCACAGCTAGGAACAGTGCGATTACTCAACACTTAGATTTTTAATCAAGGGATCTTGGTAATGAACAATATATCCTTTGTTGGGCCCAAAAAGAAAAATGCAAACCAGAAGCCAGTAGAGATTTAGTAAACAGAGCAATCTATAGGGCCCCGGAGGGGCATGTGTGCACAATGGCTGCTTTAAACTCTGCTAGAGACAGGCTTTGGTTCAACGGTCAATGCCAGTCCCCTTTGGCGGTGTCTCGCAGTGACCCAGGAGTCAGCGCAGAACATTTTGGATTAACTTGGATGATTCATGCTCACAAACAGCAGGGCCACAGGTCTTTATTGTGTTCACTGAGCTTTAAGATAATAAAAAGGCTTATTTGGGACAAAATCCTCCTCCTTTGGAACCCCTTAGAGTTGCCTATGAGTGTCTTCAGGTGAGGAACCTCAGTGTGGTCACCACAGGCTCTGGAACTCCCAGACAGCCGTCCATGTTCCTTTAAGGACAGCCACCTCTAGACGGTTCATTTCCCACCGTCACTCTGTTGGGTCTGTGCTTTCTTTCTCTCTGGGATCCAGACAGTTAATTATGACTCAAGATGACTGGGCACGGAGCTGCGTAGCCTTGGGCAAGTTATTTAATTTTGTTGAATTTCAATTTGCTCGTCTGTAAAAGACCTTTTCCACTCAGCTCTCGGAACTTTGATAAGAATGCTCATGAAAAATGCAAGAAAACACACAAAACTGGTAAAAGCAGTCACCAGGCTTTCTCCCTGGGTACTGGGATAGGTTTTTGTATACAGCGCTTTTTTTTTTTTTTTTTTTTTTTTTTACATTAGACACAATGGATAGACACCAAACACAGAGGGGGATATGGATGTGAACAACTCTTGAAATGTGAAGAAATAGGCCACAGGAGGCTGACTGGAGCCTCGTAGGCAGAGAGCTGGGCAGAAAGTTAGGACTTAGGACAAGCCACCTCTCCCTTCAAAGTCACACATCTGCCCACTTTGACTTTGCAAGAAGGCATGGGAGTGAATAATTTTGACTGCCAACAAAGCAGCATTGTGCAGAGCTACATGACTCCAACATAATTTTAGCATTAACTGCCTAGTTCTGCCCCCAGATGCCCTTTGTCCCTCCCCTAAAGAAGCCCCTGTGATCCGGGAGCTTGGGAAGAGCCCATCTGAGTCTAAATCACCTCAGAAGCCATTAGTAAGCGCAGGGTACTTACATTCAGCCTGAGTCACTTCCTCCAGCCGAGAAGACACGTGACGAACCGAGCAAGGCACAAGCCATATTTCTCCTGTCCCTGTCTGAGCTGTGTTCTGTCTTATCTTCTAGATAGGGAGCCACCATTAAAGGTGACCACAAATCTGAAGAGAAAGCCATCTCTTGAAAACAGGCTCCGAAGAGGAAGGGCCGAGGAAACGTCCATTATGTTGATGGTTGTCGCCTCAACCACTAGCCTAAATTTCTTCAACTGAGAAACTTTAAAAAGTCCTAGAGATGAGGAAAGCCTAAGAGGCTGGGTGACCCCATCCCTGCTCTGCAGCTGGCCACTCACAGCTGAGGGCTGTGCTCCACCCCTCCACCCCTCCACCCCTCGAGGATGCTTCTTACAAAATACTGTGTTTTAGGTTCCTTGATCATTAGTGGCCCCTAGAAGTTCTAGGCTTGGTCTCAGAGGCTGGCGGAGTTGGAGGGCAGGCCCGGGGATGCAACCTGGAAATCTGACTCAACAGCAGACTGGCAAATGAGCTTCTATGACGCACACGAGGGCCAGTCCCAGTAATGCTGAGGTCCCACTTCTTAAAAATACATAATTGTACCTATTTTATGGGTTCAGTGTGAGGTTTTGATACATGGTTATATTATATAATAATCAAACTAGGGTCTTTCACTTATTCACCATACAGTTATCATTTCTTTCGGATGAAATCATCTCTCCCAGGTGTTTGGCGCCTTTGATGTGATGGTGGCTTCGCTGGGTGCCGAAGCCCCAGTGCGTTGTTCATCCTTTCCAGTTGCATCTTCCTAGAACTGGCTTCCCGTCCTCCCCCTCCCCGTCTAGCTACCATTCCAGCTCCATCCTCCATGACATCGTGGTCCTCAGATCCCTCCCCTGAAGGAGATCACAAGGCACCATTTGATTCCTGTGCCTGGCTCGATCTTGTTTCATCATCTTCTGAAGATCACACGGGGAACACGGAGGTGACATTCCATTATTTGCTCTCTCCTTTGAGACTGAAAAACCAGCTTTAGAAAATCTTCCCACTTGCAGGTACCTGGAACCTCCTTGGGTGCCATGGTCGGAGATCTTTTTATCAAGGGAGCACCTCCCACTGTGAGACTCTATGGACAGTAGACACCTCCTCTCTGGGGAAGTATCTGAAGGCACAGAGGCAGGGGAGACTGTGCAGCACGGGGGTGTCTGGAAAGTGACACTGTCACTTCTTCAGGTGCTAGTGTCTCACAAGCCATCCCAACACAGAGCGGGCTCCAGTTTCCTGTGAGAATCTGGTCTGCTTTCTTCTTCAAGTCAGCTCTCCGTACTGGGGTGCTGTCTGGCCTCTGTTTCTTTCTCTTTCTTAACCTTTCCTTGGGGCCAGCATCAACTGGAACTGACCTCCATGAGTTCAGGGTGTGAACGGTGGCCATGTTTCTGACTAGCACCTACACCACCTAGGGCTTCATCACTGAAGATGATCCAGGAGTCTTCTAAGGATGTGAATTACTTGTCACTAATCCCGTAGCTGATCAGTGTTGATGGCCGTGGCCAGGGCAGGCTTTTTCCACATGTGCTTCTTGGCTCGCCAGCAGTGGGACCACACTGACATTTTTTTGGAAATGTCCATTACCAAGGTGCACTGAAAGTTAGCCAAGCTAGAAACTACCATGCTTACTTACTCAACTTCCCGGAGAATTCGTCTGTTTGCTCACGTTGGGGAAGCATTGTCGAGTGCGTGGCGGGGGGAGGGTCATCATTTTTACCTTTCACAGAAGAACTGGATGCCGAGCAGTGACTTCCTGACAGTGGCTTCTTTTCCTCATTCACACACTCGTTTCTGAACATAATGTTAGACACAACTTGGCATGGGAAGACCCACTAGGTTTGGACTTTCCCTCCAGGAGATATCAGAGAATCATGGCATAGAAGCAGAAGTTCCTACTTTGGGATAAAAGTCAGTGTGTGATTGGCTCTTTGAATGGTCAGGAAGGGTGGGCAGGAAGGCTGACACGTGTTTGAGGACCTGGTGGGAGGTGGAGATAATGCCATTAGGAGAGCAGAGTTAGCAGGCTAATGGTAGACCAACATTAGAAAGTTCTAGAAAGAGTCAGGAGACAGGTTAGGTGAGAAGAGTCTCTTAGGAGACCTATGAGAAGTCTGGAGATTCAATGCCCCAAGAGTAGGGGCCTCCAAGAGGGAGAGGAATGGATGTCTGTCCCCAGATCACCGCTCAGTTATTGACTCTGAAAGTCTCTATCTGATGTGGGGAGGAGAAAGATTTCCAGGCTGCGCTACGGTACAAGCCTCAAGCAATTTGGCATGACTCAGGCTGCTCCTGGGACAGCCTGACATGTCACTCCAGCGGCCAGCTAGGGCCAAGCTGTTCTCTTAAAGGAAAAGCTTTGTGCTAATGCCGAACTTGGAAGAGAGACCAGCAAACAGCACGTGGCAGCAAAAGGTTGAGTCACGTGACCTTACCCAGGCCAGCCTCTGCTCAGCACGAGGAGTTGAATAGGCAATTTCGTTCTACAGCACATGGTTCTCCTTGACCCTCAACTGCTCAGGCACCTGGACACTAAGGCATAGATCGGAAATGAGGGGGTTAAGGGTCCATAAAGCACCTCTGAATTATTAAGGGAAATCACTTCTCTGACTGTGCAGCCTTAGGGCAGGGCATTTTAATGCATTTAAATATTTGGAACAGAATGAAGTATGACCTGTGTGAGAAATCTCAATATCTTGACCAGACACACCATTTCCAACCATGCTGGACAACAGAGAACGTCCTGCCGTATAGCAGCTGCTATTGCTGTGGCTTCAAACTTGTTATCTCTGTCTTCTCTCATAGGCTCCTATAGGGGACACTTATTACTGCTTCTGTCTTATAGGTGCACTGACTGAACCATGTAGGTGACGTGTGACATCTTCCAAGTCACATAAGAAAAGGTGAAAGTGAAACCAGATAACATGTGTATGTGTGTGTGTGTGTGTGCACATGAGGAGCACACACACAGACATACACACATGGGTTGGGGGAGAAGAAGCACAGACAGACTTACAGAAAGATGGACACAAACAAATACATACATGGAATCACAAACGAGAGAGAGGGTGGGGAAGAAGGGAGGGAGGGAGCTGTGAGGGATAAACTAGCTGATTTGCTGAGACCAAACGTTTGCTCTTTACTTTGGCTCTGCTCTGCTTAAAAGTATCAGTGTTTCTGTGACTCTCTAGGTTCACGTCCATCCTCAGAACTTCCGATGTGATTCTGTTTTCTGACTCATGATTCTGCCCCAAGCCCATCGGTCGGCTTCATTAGTAATCGTCATCCGCCTTGCTAGGTGACCTGCTAACTAGTCAATGACCCTCCAGTTTGCACAAAGCAGTGCGGGAAGATAGCATGCTGGCAGCCTGGGACGACTCAGCCACTCTGACCGACAGATGCCGGCAGCCCTAAAAATAAAGACGCCCTGCCTTAGGTTTGTGTTTTGTTTACCAGGCACTATTCAACTTGGTGGAAGTCACATTTTCCTTTGCTTCTCCTTGTAGCAGCCCTTTCTACAGCCCTGGTACCAGAGGTTGAGGGCCCCTGATAACACAGACCTTTCTTCAGCACCGGGTACCTCAGGAACTTGCAGGCCGAATGAGCACTTTTGCCTGGGACTCCACTGGCTGCCGCCTCTCGCTCTGCGGCTTCTGCTTTAAGTGAATTAGGTAAAACTGACTTTCAAGGTCCACAGAGAAGCTTCATGCTGAGTTAATATTTTCCCCTGCCTAGAACTTTCTAGAATGAGCAGGACAAAGAACCCCTCCCCCAATGACTCCTGCCTGAATCTGGAGCTTCTCCTAGAGGGCAGAATCTTTGAAGGAACCGGGAGGGTTGGTGCGTTCCGAAGCGTGGACACAGGAAACAGATGCACTGTTTCCATCTCACACAAAATTTACCACCAGTCACCTTCAGATCAGTCAAGACGCGTGTAACCATGGCAACCTCCCAGGTCTAGATGCCCAAGACGTCTGAAGGAGACTCCCTACCTCGGGCTGTCCTTCTCAGCATTCCCATCCTTCCAGACCCTGGCAGGCACTCGCTTGTCTCTCTGGACCTGTCTGTGTTGGACATTTCCCTATGAGACTGGTGTGTTCCTTCGTGTGGACTTCCCACCATCCAAAGCACTGCCAAATATAAAAGTCTGCATGTTTCCCTTTCTTCTAGCCCATCCTCCAACAGCGCAACTCCCCCTCCTGCCCACAGATACTGTCTTTGTTTGTTGAACCTTCTAGAATTCATACATCCCTGTACGAGGGCACCTGACATCTATCTTATCTCCTATTTCATGGCCAGTGACGTTCTACACACAATATAAGGTTCCTTGTTTTCAGTCCCTTACCAAAACATCCTGGAACTCTGCTCGCATCAGCACCAGGTCGCTTCCTCATTCCTTCTCATAGCTGTATCGGAGTTTGTTGCCCAGCTGCTTCAATGCTTTGTTTAACTTAGCTTTTCTTGATGGACATCTGGGTTTGTTTCCAACTTCTAGCCCTTGCCAGTGAAGCTGTGAGGACTCACCTTGTGACCACATCTCTTTTAAGAACGTCTGGTAGCACAGACCCCCCAGAAAGTGGTGGAAAGGGTCAAAGGGGATATGTATTGGTTTTTGTGACCCTCTGTGTCTACTTTTGCCAGCCTTCCTGAAAACCAGCAGGCAGCATCTTGTTGACATTCGTTTCTCCTCTAGGTGGACAAGGCTCTCCTCTGGGCAAAGCCTCGCCCCAGCCTTTGGCATCTTCATTTACCGTTCTCAGAATAGATTCCTCCTTGCCCCATCTGTGCACAGCCCTGGTAAGGGCTGGGTCCTGGTTAGTTTCTGTGGCTGTGGTAAGCACCAAGCACAGCAGCCTGTAGAAGAAAGGGATATTTCTTCTTACAACTCTTAAGTCGCAGCACATCATGGAGGGAAGCCAGAGGCAGGAACTCAAGGCAGAAACCTGAAGGCAGGAACCGAAGCAGAGGCCATGGAGGGGCGATGCTGACTGGCTTGCTCCTCATGGCTTGCTCAGCCTGCTTTCTTGTATACCTCAGAACCATCTACCCAGGGGTTAGGTACGAGCCCTCAGTGTTCTGGCCTACCCCCACATCAATCAGTAATGAAGAGAATGCCCTTTAGACTTTTCCACAGGCCAATCTGATGAAAAAAATTTCCCAACTGTTTATCTTCCCAGACAACATGTGTCAAGTAACCAAAGAACCAACCAGGACAGGCTGTGAGGCTCGACCTTACCCTGTTGTCTGCACTACTGACCCTTCATGCCGTTCCCTTCGAGGACCATGCCTGGGTTCCAGTACTGGATTTTATTTTTATTTTATTTATTTATTTTTGGTTTTTCGAGACAGGGTTTCTCTGTGGTTTTGGAACCTGTCCTGGAACTAGCTCTTGTAGACCAGGTTGGTCTCGAACTTAAAGAGATCCGCCTGCCTCCCGAGTGCTGGGATTAAAGGCGTGCGTCACCACCACCTGGCTCCAGTACTGGATTTTAAATTGGGATTGAAAAGTGTTTGGGGTGCAGGGCAGAGCATGGGCTTAAAAATCTCATTGTACTTGTTCATCAATGTGGGGGCTGTCTTTGCACCCCAAGTTTATTTCTTGTTGATGGTATGGTATCAGCTGGCAAGTTCCATACTCCTGCCTTTTGAATGTTGCCTTTAAAACCTCAAAGGTATTTGGGAAAACCAAAAGCCATTTCAGCTCTGAAGACTTTTATTTCACCTTAGCTGAGCATCCGCTGATCTACTTATGCCCCCCACCCAAATACACCTCAGTTTCTCCCATTGGATGCATGGCTTTGGTGTGGACATCCCTTCCTCTGCTGGGGTGGAGGAAGAGGCAGGTTTTACCTCCCACCCACCTCTCACCTCTCTAAATATATAAATATATAGAACTCCTTCTGTGCATGCACGCGCGCGCGCACACACACACACACACACACACTCACACACACGCGCGCGCGCGCACCCCAGCACAGTTTGGTAAGAACTTGGAGAACAAGCTGTACCGGAAATGCATAGTATTCAGCTCTGCAGGAGGGATGGTTGCCTGTGTGTGTGACACCCAGCTATCATTTCAAATTCAGGAAAATAGTGGTGTGACACCAGAAGAAGGTAAGGCCCTTGGAGGCTGCCCTTTCTGTTTTCCAGCAGCAGCTGCAGGCTGGAGCTCATGCTGCTTCCCAGCATGGGAAGGAAGTTTGAGGGGCTTTCTGGATGGTTCTGGAAATAGGTGGGAAGCACTCAGGAAACATAGGCAGGCTGATCTCTGTGAGATCAAGGTCAGCCTGGTCTACAAGAGCTAGTTCCAGGACAGGCTCCAAAACCACAGAGAAACCCTGTCATGAAAAACAAAAAAGAAAAAAGAAAAAAAAAAAGAGTAGGCAGGAGGCTTCACACAGGTGGCTGGGTGGTGTAGGTTTTCTGCATCGGCTGCTAAGCATGTCCCCTTTATCCTGTAACCCTAAAGCACTGCCCAGCACCCCCTTTTCGCATCCTGTGCCCAGCAGTCTCACAGTCTTTTCCATCATCCACCCATGCTGACCCCGGACTTCCTTTCTCTGTATGGGATTCTGGCAACAAAAGAGACTGGGATAGAGTCTAACAAAATACCAGAGATCGTGTGCTTAAAAAAAAAAATCTAAATGTTTTAAATGTATTATTTTTATTGTTGTTCTTAAAAAAAAACTTTATTATAAGAAGTTGCAGATAAAATTCCTTGGTGACTCTCCTCCAGGTCAGACTATACAAGTGACGGCACGTGAAACCAGCTGTTAGAGAAAGGGTGGTGGTGGGCTCTGGCGGTGCTGACTTGCAACCCGGGGAGCAGGAGGCTGAGGGAGGAAGGTTGCAAGCAAGAGGCTGGCATGTTCTACATAGCAAGCTCCTGTCTCAAGAAACAGACAGAATATGCATCGATCACTTGTAACCTAATACTTTTTGTTCATGCATTCACAAGATGCTCAGCTCCAGTCATGAGGTGTCTCCAGCTCTTTCCCCAAATCTGACTCTATCCAGATTGCGGAGAAGGAAGCCATAGCCGAGATACTCTGCTTTCTCTTCCCATTCCGTGAGGGCAGAACAATCCTGGGATGGTAAGCTGGGCCATTCCCCAGCTTTGTTTCCAATCGGCTACCTGATCTCAGACAAGCCATTCCCTTGCTCAAGTTTCATAGGTGTTAATCAGGATCCAACTGGAGGATCATGGGTAATGCTCGTCCTGTCTCTGAGAAGGACTCTCTTCATCCTTGCTGTTTTAAGTCTAGTTTCTTTCTTTTGTTGTTTTCTATTTTATTATTGGTGATGCTAAAATAGCCGAGTATGGGAAATTTGCAAGAGAAGAACTAACTGTATTTAACACGCAGCTATGGGGACTAGACGTCTGAGATCTGGTGGCTGCTCTGTTGAAATAGGAGCAGCGGGGCTGTGTCCCCAGCACCCCAGCCACCTGCTAGCTCATGCCCGAACTAACAACACACAAACTGTATTAATTTAAAGACTGCTTGGCCCATTTCTATCTAGCCTCTTCTAGGCTAATTCTCACATATTAATTTAGCCCATTTCTAATAATGCTTGTAAGCACCCCAAGGTGTGCTTACCGGGAAGATTCTAGCCTACGTCCATCCTGGGTCTGAGCTTCATGCGTCTGCCTCAGAGCACAGAGCTATCGCGTGTCTACCAGGGAGAGCTGAGCATGGCATCTCTGCTCCAGAGAGCAGAGCTGTCAGGTCTCTCTGGGAGCAGAGCAGAGTCTGACCTCACTTCCTCTTCCTCCCAGCATCCTATTCTGTTTACTCCTCCCACCTATGTTTTAACCTATCAGGGCCAAGGAGTTTCTTTATTGCTTAACCAATGAAATCAACAGATTGATATATGACACTCCCACATCACTGCTCTTGCCAGGTTTCTCTCGTGAAGGCTCTGTGTTGCTCCACGCATGACAGGAAGGGCAGAAGGGAAGGGACACTTGAAAGAAATAAAATATAATTGAACATGTAATACAACCAAACCATTCTCTGGAGAGCAGCATCAATCCTTTCAGGAGAGAGCTGTGCAATCCCTCTCTTCTGACACCAATGGCAATCAGGCATCAACAGGAGTCTATCTGGCAAAAATGAACACCGTCTGAGACATGAAGCATCCTCTTCAGCCAGGAGCCCTGGAATCAAGGCAAACAGATGCCAAACAGTTGGCCATGATGAGCCTCCCACACCGACAACTCAGGCTTCCAAACGATGCGACTCTCCACCCAAGGGAATGCTTGCAGCAGACTCATGTCGGGCATGGACATAACTCTTACTGTTTTGCCACAGGCGTTTTTTTTTTTTAGCAGTGGTGTACCCCAGTATGTGATCATAGATCTTGGGGGACATTTGGATGATTTAGTCATGCAACTGGAAGTCAACCGGGTTGTGAGTCACCCAGGTGTCACCTTACCTCCAGGTCTTGCTACCCAACCTGAATTACTTCAAAGCTCCCCAATAATCAGTTTTGATTTTGCTGCAAGGTTGTAGCATATCACCCTGTCTCTAGGAGTGTCAATCAGTGAATTTGCAGAGTGATCGTGATATGCCAGGCAGATGTAATGACTACACATGGCCTCTGTGTGGAGGGGTTTGTCAACAGCTTTCTGCGGTCATTGTTTTCGTCACTGTGGACTTCTGTTAGAGCAGTTCTGGAACTTTCCCAGGCATGACGGCTGACCAGTGGGGCTAGGATTCCCACCCTCAGGAAGGTGGTGGCCAGAACTTTTGGAGGTCTCATCCAAAACATAGTCTCCGAGTCCACTATCCCCATATACCAGCCTGGGAAAGAGCCCTGGGAACAGACACCTACCTGACGGCAGTGTGCTGAGCGTCATTTTTTTTTCCAAGACGGGTTTTTCTGTAGCTTTGGAGCCTGTCCTGGAACTGGCTCTTGTAGACCAGGCTGGCCTTGAACTCACAGAGATCTGTCTGCCTCTGCCTCTCAAGTGCTGGGATTAAAGGCGCGCAATACCATGCCCGGCTTTCTGAGCATCATTTTGGGAAAGGCATGAGTACTTGGAATGTAGTCTTAGCACCCATGGGAGGTAGTGCAAGGTAAACACTTATCTTATGGATAAAGAAATCAGAAAGGAATATTCTCAATGATGTGGTAGCAGATACTCAGTTACAAATTAAACGTAGGGCCGCTATGCATGAGGATTTGCATTCGGCTCCCATCTAAAAACCCCAGCAAGGTGGCTCTAGCTTGTAGTACCAGCACTTGAGATGTTTGTTGACTGAGCTGGGTCCCTAGTTTTGCCGACCAGCTAGTAAACCTTAATTGGTGAGCCCCAGGTTCCAGTGAGAGACCCTGTCTCAAAAATAGGGGGATCCCTGAAGAATGATACACGAGGTTGACCTTTGACCCACATGGATATGTGCACACATGGGTACAGGTACACACACACACACACACACACACACACACACCTCCCTGGGTCTTTGTTCAGCTCTTCAGAACCACTTAAGACAACATTTACTACACAGAGTGAAGGTTCCAGAGACCCCAGATGACCTGGTTCATCGGTTGCTTCCCAGAGAGAATTCACTGGGGCTGGGTCTATTCCATAGGGTGCCTGTTTCTTGTCCATCCTTTAGGAACAAGCTAGTGACATGTTTACCGCCTATGGCATGGTTTTTTTTTTTTTTTTTTTTTTTTTTTTTTTTTTTTTTTTTTTTTTTTTTTTTTTTTTTTTTTTTACCACAGGACACCTCCAAACACCATTTGTGGCATCCAGGAGCCCACGTCCAAGCTAACCGAAGAAGACCTGGCATTCTTTATGTTATTGGAGGTCCATGACAAGTCAGCTCATTAGTTTGTTACAAACGCAGCAAGAAATCGCCACAGACTGGGAGGAGACCCAAGATGAGGGCACGGGCGGGGTCGATTCCTTCTGAGAGCTGTTAGGGATCTTCTAGGCGCCCACAGAAGATGGAAGAGCTGGAGACAAATGGCTGGCTAGGCGTAGAGATGCATGGATCCTGTGCCAGGTGATGTACACACATCTGGTTCATGTCTCAGTCATCATGGAAAACGCCGAGAACCCATCCCCGTTTTGATTGAAAGACTAAAAGTTAGTCTCGAGATTTCCATCTGGAAAGGTGTCTGGCTATCTTTCCAAGGCTGGTGGAGAAGCAGAAGGTCCTACAGGGCAATGGCTGTGGTTCACTCTGAAGGTGTCTCCTCCCAGCCCATGTCAGGTTACATGCCAGGCTCACTGGGTGTGGGGAACTGGCAACATTCTCAACTCTAGTACCCTAGTTGGCACCCTCTGGTGCTCTGTTGCCAGGCCTAGACTGTTCTGTGGAACTTACTGATGCTGTGGTTATGTCTGTACCTCCATGGTTCTCTTCCTCAGTAGCCAAATCTGAGTTTTCTCTCGGCCTGATCTCCCACAGCGATAATGTTGACTGGCACCTTGACACGATCTGGAGTTGTCTAGAAGATCAACTTCTAGCCATATGTATTTAAAGGATTATGTTAGTCAAGGAGGAAGGACCCGCCCTGAGTGTGGGCAGCTTTACTCTATGGTCTGAGGTCCTGCCCTGAATACAACGGAGGAAGTGAGCAGAGCCCCCGTGTTCATCGTCCTCTGCTTCCTGACTGTGGACAAGGTGGCCAGTTGCCTCACGCTTCTACCCCCATAGTGGACTGTACCCCCACAGACTGCAAGCCAGAATAGACACTGCCCCCTTAAGTTGCTTCTTGCCAGGTATTTTGCTACAGAAATAAGGGGAGTAACGAATATACCTCTTTTGGTGAAAAGATAAGAAAAATTAGTCTTTTAATATTGCACCTGAGATAAAGCCTCATGCAATTCACATTACAGTGGAAAAATATATAGGTGAAAGAGTGAACAACTTTTGATCAAAAACACTAGACACAGATGGCATGGCCAAGCGACCTCTGAGTCCCCCCACCCACACGGTCACCATGATAACCCCGCGTTCAGCTGCCTTTAGAGTGGACATGCTCAATGTGAAGTAGAGTGAAAAGGGCAAATCTCAAGGACACTGGACATAAGAACTATGCCTTCATCCCATGGGGGAAATGTTAGCCCCAGTCAGGCCTGGGGTCAGAAAGGACACTGGTTCTCCACCCACCCCTCCCCCAGCCTAGGTTACAGCAGAGGAGGGAGGGACCCGCGAACTGAGTCAGGCGGGAAAAGGCTACAGCAAGGAGAGCAGTGTATCAGGAGACCATCGTCTCGTGGCCATTTCTCCACCCTAGCTGCCTCCCACAGGGGCATCTTCCATTTCATGGTGTGGCCATATTCTGTGACCCCAAGACTGGTGTTCCCTCCCAAGCCTCCATCCTCTTCCACAGCTCCCTCCTCTTAGACCTGTCCTCAGTGCACCCCTATATTCCTTCCTCCTAGGGGTTGCTCTCTGCAGGGCTGAGCACATGGGGGGGTATGCTATGGGCCCAGTGAACACCTGTTCTTGGCTTAGGCAAAAAATATTAAAATAAATAAAACTTTAAAACACACACACAGGACATGTTTCAAGCTTTATTCTTTTCATTTGACACATGTGGAAATTTCTGCCCAGCGAAGCCTGGAGTCTTAGAAAACAAGACCATTGCTGAGAGTCCTGCAGTGACTCTGGCATAGAGAGCCCAGCTCCGAGGGCCGTGGGAACCACTGCCTCCTTGCCTTACTCCCCTTCCCAGGGTGACCACCATCACTTCTTGGCGGTCATTCTCCATCAGTCTCCAGACGATATGTTTGGCTGTTCTGGCTCTCATTATAACCAGAACCCTTGCCTGTAGGAATGGAGAGATAGACAAATGGGTTCAGAGTTGCACTGTTATTACATCGGGGGCTTAGGTAAGTCACCCGACTATGCTGTGCCTCGGTTTTCCCACTTGTAAAACAAAGACTATTATGGTACCATCCTGTAGTCAGGCAATAAATAAACTTCTATCTGAAAAGCGTTTGAGCAGCAGGCAGCTGCGGTGTGTCACCGTCCTCCCCAGGTGGTGGGGACCTAGCGGGGTTCGCCGGTGACCATGTCTTTCTGTGTCGCTTGCTGCTATGTCATGTCCCGAGTTTGCTTGGCTTGTTTCCATTTTCAGCAGAAAATTGAATTTGGATAGACCGCAGCCAGACTCGGCTGCTCTCTGGGTCTTGGCCTGTGAGCTCTGAGTAAGTGACAGACAGGGTGGGGTCACTGGGATTTGGTTGTTGCCTTTCTGCCCCCATGGCTTTGGGCAAGCCTCTTCCAAGACAGCCTGTTACACCTTCTTCAAACCGAACTCTCTGGAAGCGTGTTTGGGTCCCTGTGGCTGTCAACTGGAAAGAGCTGCTCTCAGGACAATGGCGTCCCTCTGTATCTGTCTTTCTCGGCTTGGCAGCGTGGCTGAGCCACATCTGGGTGACACTTATCTCCAGTGTCCACCACTCCACAGGGCAACGGTGGTGCCCCCATCTGCGGCGTCCTGACTCCTTCTGCATCATCTTCTATTTTTCTAGCCCTAAGTACCTTCTCCAGCCCTAAGTTGCACTAACCCGAGCTCCCTGGGGAGCAGAGGCAGAGCCCTCCACCTGTGTTTGGCTCAGTCCACAGCCTAGATCATCACCATGTGCACCCGTCCACCAGCTCCGGCTTGGCCAGCTGAGCCAGTGTGCCTGCTTCTTGGCTGTCTCCCCACCTCTCTTGGAATCTTGTTGGTTGAGCCTCAGCCCCCTTTCATTCTCCGTGACTCCAGGATGGGCTAGCAGAAAGCTCTGTCCATCTACAAGCCAAGGAAGAGATGTGTACAGCCTGAAGCATACATCTAGAGGGTGCATGCCCCTTAGATAGTTGTTTACTTATTTATTTGTTTATTTGTCTAAATCAAGAAGTCCCTAAACCTGTCAGCCCTGGGCACTAAATCTCATGACGCAGAGACCAGGCAAGACCTCAAAGTAGAACCCAGAACCCAGACTGCTCACAGGCTGGAGATGCCAATGGTGGGGGTGACCAGGCTATCTCCAGTGATGTAGTTACGACACCCTGTCCTGGGCCACTGGCGTCAGATGCAAAAGGAGTCGATAATGCTGGAAAAATCTGCCAGACAATTTATCCTGCTGGCACAGAGCCTAGAATTATAATCAGATCTTGACTCCTTCAAAGCCTCTTGCTTTGGATTTTTCAAAATCAAAAATAAATATTGAGGGCAATTACCTTCCCTTCCTCCTCTGATGTACGAAGAGGAGTTTTCACCCGTGAATTCAGGAGTCCTCTCATTTTACTCTGAAGGCATTAGTCTGTGGAACTTGTTAACGCAGTATCAACACCGTCTGTCTAGGCTGTGGCGGAGAAGAGAGGGGAGTTACTGTGTTCTGGGTTAGTATTTTCTCCTTTTTAAGGAGTCTCTGGCCGGCCGGACACTTTTTCGCAGAAAAAAAAGGGGCTGTTTTCTTCCCATTACTGGAGGCATTGCTTATGTCCACCCATTTGCTTGCTTGTTACCAGGACGCCCTCCAGGGGGCAGCAGACCACAATCTGTGCGTTTCCTCTGCCTCCTTGCCCAGTTTAAACTGGTCTAAAGCGGAGGTCTGAAGGGCTGGACCTTAGCTGTTTTCTCTGGGCTTCCCTGGACTCCACGAGAAAGCCTGGAGGAGAAGCAAAGCCCCACCAGCCTTATTTTTGGAGCGCTGTGGACATGACCAGACCTATTAATTACTTAATTGAGGCACAGGGCTTTGAAGATGAAACGTACCACGTAAGTGGAGAATTCGGTGGCTTCCAGCCCAGGAGCGTCTTTTCAAGGTATTGCGTTTACTCTGGTGACCTTTGCCTGCAAGCACAGACACCCCTACCTCCATTCCACCCCCAGCTGGGGACTAAGGGGTGTCTTCTAGAGAGACTCTTTTAGCAAAACTTCTTTGATCTCAAGCCACGCCCACTCCCTAGGGCCAGCAACTAATTCTAACGTCCCTATAGTGGCATTCACACAGGCTCTGGCTCTGTCACGGGCCCCCAAGGTAATGGAGCCAAAGTAAACCGGGTACTCCATAGCCTCTACAGCTCAGGCATTGGTCACTAACCAGGCAGGACCTCCAGGCATGAGGCCAACTGTAGGGAAAATTCGTTTACTTGGGAAATGTGGACAATGTCAGCTCCCTCCTTATAAGGTCCCAACAACAGCCCCAAGCATAACGTCCCAAATCCAACCTGGGAAATCAATGAATTTCTTGGACTTACTTATAGAGCATGGGTGAGGGGTGTGCTGGTCGCTCTGGGCAGGCTTCCCTCAGCGTGGGTGATGGAGACCTCCCCCGTTCATCTCCTCCAGCCTGTGTACTCTGGTAGTTCTCGGTCGATCACATACAGCAGGGGCAGTCGTGCACACAGACATTGGGAAGGAGAGTCTGGACTCTCAGATGGAGAGCCAATGTCCCTCCCCACCCCTACCCCTTCTCCCAGAACACATTGGGGCCAATCCCTGATGGCGATGGTCTCTTACAAGCGGATGGGATGAACCTGGTCAGAGGACAATGGTGGCTCTTTTGCTTTGAGGACTGTGTTGGACAAGACCCACTCTCCCTGGCAGGCGTCTCCAGCACTCTGTTGTCTTGGAGAATAAAGGACATGAGGAGGTAAGGAGGGGCCATCACAAATGAAATCAAAACACAGGTAGTAGAGGAAACACATCAAACGCAGGGTGGATGATTTAGGTTACAAAGAACTTTCCCTCCTGTATAATCTTCAATTCCCCCCAGGAACCTGAGGGTGTGGAAGGAATGGGTAAAGGGTGGTATGACCAGGAGACAGGATGGAGTGGGGTGGGCATGGGGACCAGGCAGGACCAATGTCAGCCGTTCCTTCATCATTGGGTTGGGATGATTAAACAGGCAAAACCCTGAAGGCCAGAAACTCCAGGTGGCGGTTCAACCTAGGATCTGAGCAGGTGATCCTAGCAGTAATATTAATCCTTGTGGTTTGATTTCTACCATGGGGAAAAAAAAGAAAGAAAATATCAAGGTAAAGTCGGGCTTTGGATATGCTGTGCTCTTGGTGGGGTAATTCTCGGAGACGTAATTAAGTCTCTGGAGAATCTAGACTATAGAGTCAAAGGAGCCATTGAAGGAACTCAGGAGTCTAGCCTGGCTGTAAAAGACTCTCAGAGAAAAGAGAGACCCCAGACTCACCCTGGGCCCCAACCCCTGGGACATTTACCTCTTTTACACCCAGGGCATGTGAAATGTGTGTGTGTGTGTGTCTGTGTCTCTGTGTGTCTGTGCGTGTCTGTGTATGAGTGTGTATGTCTGTTATGTGTGTATGTGTGTATATGTGTGTGTATATGTGTGCACGTGCACGCGTGTGTATGTGTGTATGTGTGTGTGCACGTGCGTGTGTGTGTGTGTGTGTGCATGTGTGTGTGTTTTCATGTGTGTGCTCCTGGAGGCCAGAGGACAACCTCAGCCTCCCACCTTGTTTTTTTTTTTTTTTTTTTGAGATTGGGTTTTTCATTGACCTGGAACTTTCCCTGTGGGCTAGGCTGGCCAGCCTGCAGGCTCCAGGCACCTTCCTCTCTGTCTCACCAGCGTTAGCATTGGGAGCACATGCCACCAACCCCGACTTTTAAAACCATGAGTTCTGGAGCTCAAACTCAGGTAGGTCCTCATGCGGCAATCAGTTCACTAGCTCAGCATATGGCTTCCACCTACAGCGCCCAGCCTCAGACATGGATGGGGCCCTTTCCTTTAGTGTAGGGAGCCAGCCAGTGGGCCCAGCTTCCTCGACCGGGTATTGTGATCACAAGGGCAGCACCTTGATTTAAGTATTTTACTTGAAAGTCCCCTAGACACCAACTGCAGTGTTTTTAGCCTTCAGCCTGTTTCCTGCCCACACTGACAGAAGGATGTGCAGCAGAGGGGCGGGAGGAGGGAGAAGCCAGAGTCACCACACAGCTGGGCAGCGGCGAGGATCAAGAGCATGGAGCCTGAGGTTCCCCAGGCTCAGAAGCGCCATGGGGTGATGTTAACCCTTTTCTACCCTCCTGTCCCTAAGTAATCCAACTGCCCTGTGATTCGCATCTCACCTGGTGGTTTCGTCCACCTGTATCGCTGCCTTAGGCTTTTACCACAGTCCAAATGGATGAGGTTCTCAACTTTAAACCTTCAAACTGTGATCTGAATATCTAAATCTATTCCTTACTTTAAACAGCACCCAAGGCTGTTACTTTGCAATAAAAAACAAAGATGTCACCCATTCAAAGAAATAAAGGATAGTGTTAGTGGCTGCCCTTCGGAATCCGTCTGTCCAGCAATCATCTTCCTAGCCCCTCCCTCTGTCCATCCATTGTCCACATCCACCTTCCATGAAGATATGATCATAAGGGCTTTCTGTTGTTTGCCTTATTGTTTGCTATCTCCTATTCTATTTGAAAGTTTATTATTATTATTTTATTTTATATGTGTGTGCTTTGCTTCCATGCGTGTCTGTGCATCATATACATGCCTCATGCCTTAAGAAGCCAGAGAGGGTATGGAGCTCCCAGAACCAGATTTACAGATGGTTGTGAGCTGCCATGTGGGAGCTGAGAATTGAACGTGGGTCCTCTGCAAGAGCAGCAAGTGCTCTTAACCACTGAGCTATCTCTTCACCCCTCTTCTCTTTTTTTAAGGGGTGTCTCACAATGTGGCAAATTTACTGAATCAGTCTTTTAATCAGTCCTGTGGGCTCCAAATGTCTTTACTGTTCTAAGCCACAGGGAGTCTGGCATCTTTGAAGAGGCATTCTCATGCCTCTGTTGCTGTTTCACAGGACAAGTCTCTGGATATGCTGTAAAGTGCTGGTTTGAGGGGCAGGCATTGCTTGAGGTTTTAGGGTGATTCTTTTGAAATATCATTCTAAATGCCCCAAATAAGAGTAACATTCATATGTATTTACCAATTATTTTCCTATTAATGTGGAATAAAAATGGCATCTCACTACTGGTTGGATATTTTAAAGTTTTAGAAACCTTTATTCACATGATTTTCTGGACGCAGGGTTTTGCTCTGCACCACAGAATGGGTCTCCTGCGTCACCCATTTGAGTGCTGGAGTTGTAGACATAAATTTACTTTTTATTGGATTTAATTCACATAAAGTGATCTTATTATAAGTTTACCAGTGAATTCTAATGTATAGAAATGTCCATATAAGTACCATCCTACCCAAATACACATTTCCAACTCTTCCAGAAAGTTCTGTGTTATCCTCTCCTAGTTAACTTCCCCCACTTCCTTAACAGTTTTGCCCATCCATGACCCTCATATAACTGGGAGCACCTAGCATCTATGCTGTGCCTGGCTTCCCCCATTATTTATTTATTTATTTATTTATTTATTTATTTTAGTGTTTCTCTGTGTAACCCTGGCTGTTCTGGAATTCTCTCTCTGTACACTAGGCTGGCCTCAAACTCAAGAGATCTGCCTGCTTTTGCTTCCACAGTACTGGGCTTAAAGGCGTGCACCGCCAGCGTCTAGTCTGAGCCTGGCTTCTTACACTCAACCCCACGTCCGTCAGATTCATCCACGCTGGTGCCTTCTTTTGTGTATATTACGGTGCACGGGCAAACACTACCCGCTTACTCATCTTCTGTGGAAAGCTGTCTTGATTGTTTCCAGTTGGTTTTGCCATGCTTGGGGGATGTACGTGTTCACGTCCCTGGAGTGGAAGGAGGCGCGGGTCACTCTGTATATTTAGCTGTGGCAGATACTTCCAAATATTTTTCTGAGTGGTTGTATCAACTTACCCCAGCAGAAGCACTTGAGAAGGGCATTTGCCCCGTACTCTTTGCCAGTCATGCGGTATTTTTAGTTCTTTAAATACAGTGGTTTTGTTTGTATTTTTATTATTATAAAGTCAGTTGCTTAAGGTCCCACAAATGTTGTCATTTGGGTTTCTAGTGTTTCCTTCCCCCATTATTTCCTTCTTATTAATAGCTTTTTTTGTGTGGGGGCTTATACAGGGTCTTGTTATGTAGTCTAAGATGGATTTGAACTTGAAATCCTCTTGCCTGTGCCTCCTGAGTGTTGGGGTTACAGATGTTCCCCATCACATTCTGCCTGGGTTGCTCCCTTTCTGACTAGCTTGATGGAGAAGGCTTCTGTCCGTCTTTTGTAGCAGGGTGGTTGTATTTTCCTATTGATTTTCAAGGTTGTTATTATAACACTTGCTTTTAAAAGTTGTCTTCACATCTGCTTATCCTTAAACAAAACAAGACCATGTGTGGATGAATGAGGAAACATTCACATGGGCTGGGAGATACTCTAAGGCCTTCCTAAATAGTCCCACCAGTCCCGACACTTGGCCGAAGAATCTAAGAACAGGTATAAAAGAACCCACCATGAGTCTCACTGCTCCTGACTATCAGGGCTGTGGGGTCTGTCAGGAATTCAGACCTAGGGGTAAGAAAGACACCAGAGTGCAAGCCTTCAGCAGCGGAGGCCCACCGTCCAGCCTTCAGCAGTGGAGTCCCACTGTCCAGCCTTCAGCCGCGGAGGCCCACTGTCCAGCCTTCAGCTGAGGAAAACCCACTGTCCAGCCTTCAGCCGCGGAGGCCCACTGTCCAGCCTTCAGCTGAGGAGGCCCACTGTACAGCCTTCAGCTGTGAGGCCTGTGATGAGTCTTCAATGTCTGCCTCACCTCCTGTTGCTCCCTTGCCACCTGTCAGGCTGAGCCAGTGCTGTCCCCTGGCTATGGCTTGGGTCTGGAAGGCCCCATCAGCTCAGTCCTTCCATGTCTGCTGAGCTACGCTGTCATTGGGAAGGAGACTGTTATTAAACTCCCCGTCTGTGACTGAACGCGGTGACTGAGCTGACTCAGCCTTGAGCAGATCCTACACAGGCCATTGCAGCTGCTGTGAGTTCGGGAGTGTTGCAGCCATGTTGGGTCATAAGACAGCATATCACGGGCCTCCACTCCCTCATCCAGCTTCTATGTTCTTTCTACACACTCTTTCATGAAGGCGCCTTGGAGGGGAGGAGGAGATCTCTGCTGTTGCTCTGTTCATGCCAAACATTTCACCCCATCCTGCATAGAAGGAGACCACGTAACCCTGAAAACCACCCAAAGTAGGAGTCATTGGTGGTTCACTCTGCAGGTAGACCAGATATCCCAAGGCCTTGGGGTCCAAACCCAGGCAGGCAGGGTCCAGACTCAGTCTTAATCACTCCCCCAGGCCGCCTTTCAGCTAAGGGAATAAGGAGTCAACAGCCCAGGCTGTGGCCAAGGTCAAAAGTCACCAGGTTTTTAAGGCTTTGAGTATCTCCTTTCCCTTCCCCGCCCTCTTCCCTCCTTCTTCCATTCCCCTTCTCCTCTCCCCTCTTCTCTGCTTTCTGTCAGGAGAACTGGCTATCCCCAGGCAGGCTTGTTGGCTTGACCCTGTTTTCCCTATCAGTCCCCATACTTCCCCTGAGGGAAACTACTATTCTCATTGGGTGAGTTGCTAGAGCCACTATAACACATGGCCACCAACTGGGTAGTTTAAAGCAACAGAAAGTCATTTTCCCACAGTTCTGGGGGACAGATGTCTCAAATCAGCTGTCAGAAGGGCTACCGGCTTTTGGAGGCTGGGTCCATGCCATGCTACTTCCTCAGGACTTGGTATCTGGAAACTGCTGTGTCCCGTGGCTCAGGGATGCATCACCCTGTCTCTGCTCCCATCTTCAGTGTCACCTCCTCTGGGGAGGTCAGACCTCCTCCTTCTCTTTTTAAGACATCAGTCACCGGGCTTAGGATTCATTATAAGTCTAGTGTGACCTCATCCCAAGATCCTTAACTTAATCACGTCTGCAGTGTCCAAATAAGGCCATATCCACAGAAGAGTTAGAATTTGGGGAAAGGAAGATTTTTTATGACACATGCATTTCTATTCAGCAAATGCTTTTTAACCCTGCTAAGACTCATTTTTCTGTCTTCCTAGTCACAAAGTGTGCAATATTGTTTTCCCCATATGGCAGTATTTTAATCCAACTGAGTGTGATCATAATTTCCTTTATCCTATCGGTAGCTTGTCAGGCTTGCACACACTCATTTCCCCCTCCCTTCAGAAGGAGTTGGCATTTGTGTTGTTACCAAGAGAGAGACGACCACACTGCTACACTGGGCCCAGGATGCTATACTCCCTCTTCCTAATGGACTCCTTTCCCTGATTCTTCAGGTGCCATGTGGCCACCTTTCTTCCTTGTAGTGGGATGGCAGTCTCTTCTTCTGTGTTTCCTGTCACCCTCTTCCCCCAAGTGTCCCTCCCTGCTGGACAACTTCCCCTGAACTAATCCTCACATCACTATCTGGCTCATCTCAAAGCATCCATGTCTGTAGCGCAACGCTTGTTCTATGCGCCACGCACTATGGTTCGCGAGTCAAGCAAGGGGCTGGAGATTGAAACACACAGAGACACACAGAATGCCAAGAATGCCCCTTTATTGTGTTCCAGGGCAGCTTATATAAGGTCTCCTTCCATGCCCCAACTCTCAGCTGCAAGCCCACCAGAAACCACTCCCCTGTCATCAGGAACTCCTGAGGGTCTCGTGCTCAGAGCAGCTGCAAAACAAGTTGTTTGCTCAGAGCAGCTGCAAGCATAGGAAAACAAATTGCTTACTCCAGCAGGCAGAGGGTCACAGGAAATTCAGGGTTTGGGGGTCCACAGTCCCCAACACATGTCAACTTGCCAATCCTCAGAAATTCGTTGTAAAGCAAATGCATGGGTTGGAGAGATGGCTCAGTGGAGAAAACACTTGCTGTGCACACACAAGACCTAAGTGTGAATCCCAGGGACCCATGTGAATCCAGGTGTGGTAGTATGCATCAGTAACCCTGCTGCTTCTCCATCAAGACATGAGGTGGAGGCAGGAGAACCCCAAGAAGCTTGTAGGCCAGTGTGTTTGGTGAACGTGGTGACAATCAACAGAAAGACCCTGTTCAATCAGGGTAGAAGGTGAGGCCGACATATCTCCAGGAACACACTGTGCCTTTCACACCTATATGCAGAAATACATGTGCACACCCATTCACACAACACACACATAATACACATAACACACAATGATCTCAAATAAGTACTTTCACACCTATATGCAGAAATATATGTGCACACCCATTCACACAACACACACATAATACACAATGACCTCAAATAGTTGATATGTGGCACATATGCAAGTATAAATGTGCACACACATATGTTAGTGTATGTGTATGTATGTACATGCGCACTGAAACATACCAAGCAGGTTATGAACTGAGGCTGATATCACTGCAGCCACCCCTGTGTGCCACACTTCTTTATATTTTATTCCTCTGTCTTTGAATCCACATCATAGGAATTAATCCAGAGCTGCCCTGTAACCTTCATCCTGGTAGGTTTTACCCATGTGTTGGCTCAGGGAATATCAAATCCTTAGGCTGGCTCTCTCAAGACTGCGATCTGCCCTCATCCCCACCTCCCATTGCCACCCTCATCCCCGTGCTCCTGGACTCCAGTCTCTCCAGCCTCCTTCATGTGCTACACCGTGCAGTCTTCAGTACTTGAATGTGGAAGGAGCTATGGGCTGCGTTCCTGCCACCTGGCTCCCAGCTGCCTGGCTAGCTTATGCCCCGAAATAACAACACACAAATTGTATTCTTTTAAACACTGCTTGGCCCATTAGCTCTAGTCTCTTACTAGCTAACTCTTACATATTCGTTTAACCCATATCTAGTAATTTGTGTAGCACCACAAGGTGTCAGCTTACCGGGAAGATTCTAGTGTACGTCCATATTGGGCTGGAGCTTCATCGCGTCTGCCCTGGAGAGGAAAGACATGGCATCTGACTCACTTCCCTTCTTCCCAACATTCTGTTCTGTCTACTCCACCCACCTAAGGGCTGGCCTATCAAATGGGCCAAAGCAGTTTCTTTATTAACCAATGAAATTAACTCCTCCATCACTTGAACTTTTCTCCGCAGGTCTCGTCTGTGTACTTGTGGGCCCTTCCACCCTGTGTGTCCTTCCTTCACAGTGCACCTATGACCAAGACCCACCCTCCTTTCTCAGGCTCACATCCATGGTGCTGAGACTAGGAGGGGTGGCCTCTGCATCAAGAAGGCACGTTTTTCAATAAGTTATCTACTGGGAATGTTTCTCTGTTCAAACCATGAGGAGACTGCTTGGCCAAGGGTTGAGTGGTCTCAGATGGTTGCTTAGCAAACAAGGAAGTTACCAATGGCCTTTAATATGGGATACCTGCAGCTCTGATCCTTGAACCACCAACGGTGGGGAACTGAGGCTGTTTCCTTAGGGTGTTGGAGCTAGAAGTCATTGCTTCTGCAGTAGTAAACAACATTGTACTGAAAAGGTTCTGTCCATTCTGTGCTTTGAACACGCATGCCAAATCTGCCTTTTATGAGCCACATACACACTCTCCCTCAGCTAAGAATATTACTTCCATGGGAAAATGCAATTTGTTGCGTAGAAATTCTAAACTGTTGGCATACAGACAATTCTTGGTACCCTTCCTGCCTATAAATGCCAGTCATTTCCTGTCCTGGGGCATTTCTCCAGCTTTCCCTGTGAGTATGGCTTATTAACCCCACCCCCAACTTGATTGTGTTTCTAGTTGCTGTAGGCCTGGGCATGATACTGTGTCAGGTGAATGCTCATGACCCTCCAGTGACATCCCACCCTCTCACCTCCTCTTCAGCCTGGAGTCCTCAGCTCTGTTGATACCTTGACTTGTCCCAAGTGAGTCCCTATCTATTGCGTGGAGAGCCTTAAGGACTGCTTGTTAAGACACAGAGAAAGGAGACAGCAATAAAAGAGGAATGAGGGAGAGAGAAAAGAAAGAGAGACAGGATAAAAAAAGATGGAGGAGAAGAGAAGAAACACAATGGCGGGGAACACAACAAAATACCAGACTAGAGAGACAGAGGAAAGTAAAAGTAAACGGGAATGATTTTTACTAGTCTCAGCTGAAGCCATTCCTCAGCCCAAAAGAGCAGAAAGCGGGGTGTAAGGAAAGGAGTTTGGGTGTTAGCCTGAACAAGCAATGACTTGGCCAGCAAGTCCCACAGTGGGCAGCTACAGCAAGTACACACCGTCCTCAGCAGATGGCACTGTGCTGGGGTGAATGCCATGGACAGACCTGAGCTGAGAAGACCTTCAGAAACTGGTGGTTTGGATAGCCCCAGGGTTGGGACCGCCCACAGTGGGCGGGACCTCCCCCATCAATCTCTAATCAAGAAAAAGCCCTACACATGGATCTTGCAGAAGTGTTTTCTTAATTGAGGGCCCCTCCTCTCAGAAACCTTGTCAAGTTGGCATAAACTAGCCAGCACACTATTGCTGCGACGAACTGTCACAACCAAAAGCAACTTGGGGAGGAAAGGGTTCATTTGGCTAAGTCTTCCATATCACTATTCACCAAGGAAGGAAGGCAGGGCAGGAACCTGGAGGCAGGAGCCATGCAGAGGCCATGGGAGGGGTGCTGCTTACTGGCTTGCTCCCTAAGACTTGTTCAGTCTGTTTTCTTATAGAGCCCAGAACCACAGCCCAAGGATGGCACCACCCACAATGGGCTGGGTCCTTCTACATTAACCACTAGTTAGGAAAATGCCCAGCTGGGCAGTGGTGGTGCACACCTTCAATCCCAGCACTGGGAGGCAGGGGCAAGCAGATCTCTGAGTTTGGGGTCAGCCTGCTCTAGAGAGTGAGTTCCAGGACAACTGGGGCTACATAGAGAAAGCCCGTCTTGGGGGGAATAAAGGAAGGAAGAAAATGCCCTGCAGGCTTGCCTGCAGACTGACGTCCACTGAAGCTCCCTCCTCTCTGATGACTAGGGCTTGTGTCAGCCTGATGCAGAATTAGCCAGGACATTTTTATTTGTTTAGCTCATTCTTTTTTTTTTTAAAACTCAAGTTCTTGGTTTGCATACGGAGTCTCACTGTGGAGTTTCCATGTGTCAACCCTGCTCCCTTTCCTCTTCCCATGACGGCCCCCTCTGACCCCTTCCATCTTGTCCCCCTTTTCATCCTAGAGTGTCCCCTTCTACTTGCTTATCACATGCTTGCCCTGAAGCCCATTCTCCTGCGACGCCCTGCTTCCTAGCTCACGGTCCCCACCCATGGCACAGGTACTCACACATGTAACTTTACATCCAGGCTCTGCCGAGGAGAGATCATGTGGTCATTTGTCTTCCTGTGTCGGGCTGATTTCTTTCGACACAATCAATTCCAGGCCTATCCATCTTCCTGCAAGTGTCGTGATTTCATTTTTCTTTACCTCAGCAAACATTCTGCCTGGTGCGCGCGCCACACTTCCCGTCTGTCCATCTGTTGGCGCACACGTGGACTGCTTCCCTGTCCCGGCTCCTGAGAAGAGCACGGAATACACACAGCTGTTCAGGCATCTCTGTGCTGTGTTGACTCCCAGTCCGCTGGGCACACAGCCGGGAGTGGTTGAGCTGGGCCACGGGCTGGTTCTATTTGCAGGCTTTTAAAGAGCCGCCATGCAAACTCCGCAGTGGCTGCACAAGTTTGCCTCCCATCATTGTCAGGGCTCCTTTCCCATCATCCTTTTCAGCGCCCTTGTGTTTGTTCTTGACGACAGCCATTCTGACTGGACGGAGGTGAAATCGCAATGCAGTTTGTGGGGTGGGGCTAAGAAAGGTGCACAGGGGTCGTGGCGTGCACGTGTGGGTCAAAGGTCAAACTCGGGCTTGGGTCCTTACCTTTCACAGTCTTGTGTTCCAGAGCAGATGGCCTGTGAGCTGGGGGTTCTCCTGCCTCCACCCCCATCCTGTAGTAGGAACACTGGGATTACAGATGCACCCCATTACATCTGGATTTGATGTGGGTGCTGGGGATTTTGACTCTAGTCCTCACGCTGTTGCTGCAAGCTGTTTTATTGAGCTGCCTTCTTAGCTTTTAAACAGTTTTCATTAGAATTTCTTTGATGACCAAGAATGTGGAGCATTTTTTAGAAAACTGCTAATTCAGCTAGTTTTTCTTGAAAAACTATTGGCAATGATTCTGAGCTGGAAAATTTACTTTTCCAGAATTTGAAAGTCTGGGGTCAGAATCTTTTAGCTACACAGGGTTAGGAAAGTCACCGACTCTGTGGATCTCCTATGCAAATGCAGAACAAGAATCTTCAGTTCACTGGGAGCTCCCGGCTGATAAGAGGACACAGCAGATTGTGGATAACGTATTTAGCATCTTCCTTAGAGCTTAAATCAAATTGTTCATTGTGATCTTCCTAAAAATAAGACACCTCAGATGGGCTTCATGGGCTTTAGCTTGTGAGCTCAGCAATTGTTTATGAGAATATTTTTCACTGGACGCAGTGATGTGTGGCATTGGTGGGTATCACCTCTATCCCTGGGACATAGAGCTGGCAAGGTCACCTGAGCCCAGTTATCAGAACCATGAGGGACATATACAGGGATGTTATGTGTATGTGAAATGTGTTCATATACACTCATAACGTGAATATAGTCAGCAAATATTTACCCTGTATATGGGCATGTGCATGAAAGCATATAGGAGCCTATATGTGCATACACACATATACATATACACACATAAACAGTATATTCATATTTATATGCATATGCATGAAAATATAACATATACAATAAATATTAATGTTATACATGAACATATATTGTATCTGTGAGTGTAAATACATATAGAAATAAAGGTTAATATAAAACAATATTTGTATGAATACACAAGTGTGTGGTATATGTATGCTTGTGTGTGGTCTGTGGGGTATGTGTGTTTTGTGGGTATATGTGTGTGTGGTGTGGTGTGTATATGTGTGTGATATATGTGTAGTGTGTGTATGTGGTGTATGTGGTGTGTGTGTGTGTGTGTACTACTTCCCGACTGAGTGAGTTCTAGGCAACACTTAGGAAACTGTGAATGCGAAAGGTTCCACACGTGGTCCCTATTATCACACTCCGGGGGCTGACAAGTCCTTGCTTTTCCTTCATGAAGAAACACAAGCCAGGGAGCTGGCACTTGGGTGAAGGTCACACAGCTGGCTAGAGGGGTGGCTGAGCCCAGCTGCCCTGACCCCAGCTCAGGGAGCGTTGTGATAAGCCATCCATAGAGCTTCCTGCGCTCTCGCAGCTGGCTGCTATGCTGTCTGGCAGGCATTAGCTGGCCAGCCTGCTTTCCTTGGCCAGTGTGTCCTGTGGAGCCACAGGGAGAGCTGCGCTGCTGCAGAGGGCCCTGCATCCTGCCAGGGGGCCCAGAGTCCTGCCTGCCTGCAGCACTGCTCAGCCCAGGGTCCTCTCAGGGTGGGCTTGATGCCCTCCTTGGTGTGTGCAGTCTTGGGGACCTGTGCTCCATCTCCTTCAGGTCCAGCCATGATCTGCCAAGGAGGGGAGTCTGACAAGCGAACCTTCCTTTTCCTGAGGTTGGTTTGGTGACCAGTGGAGGAAGCTAGGCAAAGGAGACCACATGAAGGCCGAGAGGTCTGGTTCCAGAAATGTCTCACTTCTGTAATCAAAGTCAAGGGCAAAGCTCTGTCTGTCTGACCTGCTGCTGGTGGTCCAACAGCCCCTGTCAGAAAAATAGACAGGCTCATGCAGCTCTGAGTACGCAGAACACTAGCTAAGCGTCAACTACGCAATGTTATCCCACGAAGGTCCTGTCTTCCTAGTGAACCTGTAGTGAGCAAAGCACCTGCTTTCGATTACTGTTCTGCTCTAAGTTTCAGCAATATGTGTGGATATACATCTTCTGTTTTGTTTTAGAAGGAATCATCTAATATCCTTTATTTTGCTTTCTGGCCTACAAGGCCTGACTGTGTGTACGCGTGCACATGTATATGCGGGATATGTGAGTGTCTGTGCTTTGTGTAGAGGTCAGAGTGTCCTCCTGTGTCACTCTCCTTTATTTATTATGTGTTTAGTTCATGTGTACGGGTGTTTAGCCTGCATGTGTGTCTGTGTACCACAGGTACGCAATGCCCACAGGGCATGGAAGAGGGTTTCTCTTGGAACCGGGGTTATGGGCTGTTTTGGGCCACCATGTGGGTGCTGGGAATCGAACCTGGGTCTTCTGAGAGAGCGGCCAGTGTTCTTAACTACTGTGCCATCTCTCCAGACCACTTTATTTTTGAGAGAGGGTCTCTCACTGAGCCTGGAGCTCACTGACTCCATATCTGAGACTCGTGGGCTCCTCCTGTCTCGGCCCCCACCTCCCCAGCGCTATAAGTGTGCCGCTACTATGCCTGGCTTTTATACGGGTGCTGGAGATTTCCGTTCAGATACGCATGCTTGCACAGTGAGTGAGTGTTCCTCAGCTGAGCCGTCACCCCTCCCTCGCTTCTACAGAGCAATTTACTCACTCCTCTTGGCTGTGCATTTGACCGACTGGACTGGACTGTAATGTTAAGGGTTGGCAGAACACAGACTATGACTCAGACTTGATGGGACTTGAGACCACCTGATTCCTAAGATCAAAGACCTCAAACTGTAAGGGACCAATGGTCCAAGGGTTTCTAGGGCCACAGAGCTGCCATCATGGCAGACAGCCCTCCTTGTAGGCCGTCCGGGCCCAGTGACCTCTGTGTGGCAGCAGCCTGATGACCCTCATGCACAGTACTACATTCTACAATTCCCAAACAACACAGTCTTCATTGTTCAGTTGGGCAGCCCCTCCCCCACACCTTCCTTATGCCCGTCAGAGTGGCTCATGGCTGGCACCAGGAGTAAGGTGGCTGGCACCCTGCTACTTCCCTCATGACCGGGAGGCTGGCTCACAACAGGCATCGGGAGTGAATAGCTTTAAAATCTCACCAGGTTTGGGGAACAGGTAAGAACTGGTTCCCCGGCTAGGGGTAAAACACAACAAATATTTTGACCTGAGCCACGTGTGCTCTGTCTTGCTGGAGCTTGCAGCCTGCTTTGGAGGCTCTCAGACGGCTCTTAATTAATTGCTGGAGCCAAGTGGAGCAATCTTATGAGGGCCTCACTTTTGCTAATCTGATCCAGCCGAGCAGGGGGAGGGGACAGGGCTGGCCCTGGGTTGGGGATATAGATGTAACAGGCTGGGGCCTGTGGGTTAGTGGTGTGGCCCTGAAGTTTGGGACAACATTAGGAATGGCCAATGGCCAAGTACCTGACTCTTCATCCCAAGCAGAGAAAGTTCTCTTAGATTAGAAAGGAGGGACCCCGAGTCAAATCCTAACTTCGCTGCTAGGTAGCACCTTGGTTTGATAAAGGGTTTCCGTGCCCTGTTGTCACAGGCAAAGCAGACGCACTAATTCTGCATCTCAGGATCACTGACAAAACCAAGTCAGACCCAGGTGGTGATGTTAGAGGAATCCAGGTCCTGCTCCAAAGCTGCTGGGATCCAGAGGCAGTGCTGACCCTGGGCCACGGGGAAATCAAAGAGATCTCATGGCTGGAACCCTTTCCTATACTGCACAGACTCTGAGTACCGGGGGCTGAGTGAAGCAAGGATGCTGGGGGTGGGGTGGACCTGGGGCTGTGAGTGTCAGGGAGCAAGCACATCCCTAACTCGTATGGTAGACGATGAAGCTCCTTCCAGATAAAGCCTGGTGGAGCCACGGACCCACAGCTATGGAACCTACCATCAGGTGATGGAGATGACTCCTTCCTCATCTTTCTTTTCAATCTCAAGTAGACAAGCGTGTAGTGACCATAGTCTTGGCATCTTCTCACCTTGCCCCCCTTTTATTTAGTGATTTAGAACAGTGATCAGAACAGTTCTTTATGAACAAAGCCAGGATTTAAAGCGGCCAGGATGGCGTTTCATCAGTAGTGACCTTTGCAAGAGGGCAGAGTCCAGGGCCAGCAGCACCTACTTGGAGTCCCACAGAGGTGGCTGAGCATCAGGAGAGAATGAGGGGTGGGGAGAGCGCCAAGTGGGCCTCAATGGGATCTGGGTCAGTGCAAGTGGGATTAGATCAGTTGTACCTGCTAGCCGGCCACTGCTGGCCCTGGACTCTTCCCTCCACAAGGGAGGGCTGGAATCTGGGCTCCGCCTTCAAGGGTTGCCTGCCACCAGGAGTAAATTTATTGTCAACCTTGAGCTTCTCCAGGAAGGCATTCTGAGGGGCAGGATCCCCTTAGGGATGTGGCTATGAGTTATATGTTAGTATTTGTTTTGACTTTATCGGCCAAAGCTGGGAGCTAGTGGAGAAGAGGCCTCTGAGGAGCCTGGCCACAGCTGTCGTAGGGAGAAGGACTTGGTGTCAGGAACCCTCTGGTCCTTCCTTCATCAGCTGTGCTATTTTTTCATGTCCTTAGTTGTCCTTCCCCTGTTGTCCTTACTCCCAGGGCTTTGCCAGGGCTGCCGTGGGCTGTCCCGTTTCAGGCCCTTTGAGTTTCCTCATCAGCTTCCCACGGTGGCACATTTCAGAGGAACAGATTAGTGAGGCGTTCTGGGCTCAGCTGGGGTGGGCGCCGACATCGGTGTGAGGACACTGCCTAGCAGCTGGCTGTGTTGGTGAGAGAAGTAGCCGAGAGGCCTGAGCTGAGGCAGCAGCCGATCTCACCAACATGAACACACCATGGCAAATACGTGCAGCTGACATCCAGCATGTCACCAAATCCCTGCAGATGTCGCAGTGTGGGCTGACTCCAGCAAGCTTGCCTCTGGGATTGGGTCCCCAGACATGAAGAACTTCCAACACTTGGGTTTTCATCTCAGTTTGCACAGATGTCACCTAGGCCCCACGGCAAGGGTCGGCAGGTGCTGGGGTTGGTTGTTCCTTCCCTCTGATGAGCTTGATCTGGGACAGATTTGACCTTCAAAAGTATAGCTCACCTCTTGCAAATTCAAATCCTTGCTCTCTGGCCACTGGTGGCCCACACCTGTAATTCCAGGACTTGGGAGGTAGAGGAGAGAAAGTCACTAATTCAAATTTAGTCTGAGATGCATAGATACATAGAGAGATCTTGACTCACAAGAACAAACCAAAATTTACCTAAAACCCCAAAACACACAAAGAAAATAAGTTAACTGGCAAAACTCCAAGAAAATAACAATAAAATCATTTGATTCCCCTCCCCCCTTAGTCTAGTGTGTACTGTTGGAACAATAGATCAAAATCTAAAGAAAAGAAAAGAGGTTTACCATGGTCCTCAATGCTGGTGGCTGCAATGTCAACTGAGCATGGCGTCAGTGTTTGTTGAGGATCCTCCTGGCTGTATTGTGACATGGTGTAGGAGAAGCAGAAGGGGACACGGTCGCATGTAGAAGGGGCCAAGCATACAGGATGGCCTTACTTCACAGTGACTAACTCTCAGGAGGCCCAGCATGGCCTTGTAAGAAGTGTATTTATTTTTTCTGTGGGAAGCAGCCCCTTGACTAAACACCCTTCCTCTAGGCCCTACCTTTGAAAGGCTTTATGACCTCGCCATCACACACTTGGGACAAAAGTTCGACCACATGAACCTTACGGGGATAGAGCACATCTTAACCCTCACAGCCTGAGGTCCAGAGGTCTGAGATCCAGAGGATGCCCAGAGAGTGTTCTTGGAGAAGGCGGGATTGGCAACCAGCTTTGAGGGTGCTTCCTCTGGAATAGCCCCAACAACAGGAAACACAGCACTCAGCATTGACAGCACATCACAGGCTCACACAGCGCCGGAGGACTTCTTCCTGCTGTGTGCAGAGGTGTTCGTGTGCTGCCACCTGGAAGCAGGCTTGATGGATGAGTTCCCAAGGCACCAGCTCTCCAAGCGGACTGCAGCTCACACTGGAGGCAGGAGGAGAGACAGACAGTGCCCACAAGACATCTGCAGACAGTACTGCTGATTAAGAGCACAGGTGTGTTAGGGGGAGCCTGACATGCTCAGCCAACAGATACATGAAGAAGATCAGGACAGTGCAGCTGCCTGGTGCCGACTGTGCTGTGGACCAGAGACTCGGGAGGAAGAACGCGAAGGGATTGGTGAGCCAAGTCTCCCAAGCGCACCCATCTCACAGCGTCCTAGTTCCACAGGGACAGGACTCCACCCTCCATCTCCCTCAGACCAAGACGACCTTGAACTTCTTCTCATTCCCTTGCTTTGACACCCTGTGTGTTGGGATTCCAGGCCTGTATGATTGCTCTTGATTCACAGAATGCTGGGGATCGAACCCAGGGCTTCCACAATTCCAGCGGAGCACTGGGTTGTATCCTCAGTTCTAAGCTGAGCAACACATGGCTCCAGGTATATGGGTACATAAAATGGGCATACGAATTAAATAACTACTGATAATAAATCATAAAGAAATTTACTTCAAAATAACTCTTTGGTTTACATATAATTTTACCATTTATTAACAATTAAACCAAATTTGCATACTAATATAGGTATACATGCTTGTCTACCCCAATCCAATCCAAATGTATTAATTTGATAATTACATGCTGAGGAATAATCATAGTGAAAGAATAAATATTTTTGTTTCCCATAATTAAACCTCTGTGGTTTCCTTAGGAGTAGAAAACTTTATACGTACAATAAAAGCATTACAACTTATAAGGCACGGCTGTCTTGAATCAGAGCCAAGACATAGGCTTTTTTTGGGGGGGAGGGCATTGTATGGAGTGAAGGCACACACAGAGTTGAGTGTTTCTAGAACTAAGGCTGAAGTGAAGTCCCACAATGCAATTCAGGCTAGCAAGCACCGCCAGAGACGAAGCAAAGTCATTATGTGTTGTTTGATTTTGAACTGAGTTTTGATTCTTGCGTCTTTGGAAATCTTTAACTATTGCCATTCATTGTTCGCCTCTCCACGTGGACTCGTGATCCACCGCTTAAGGAGCTTTAACCCACTGAACTCTGCAAACTGGGAATCTTGCTGCCTGCCACATAACATCCAACCGCTATTTGTTCTTACTCACTTGGGTTATTCATGCGCTGACTCATTCAAGACATGGGAGCTTGCTTCTCGGGGAGGCAGAACAGTATGCAGAGCCTGAGCATGGGCCTGGGAAGACAGGCCCTTGGCGGGAACCCTGTCCTGCTCTTTTTCAGCTGGGTGACCCGAGGTGCGCATGTTGCTTAATTTCTCACAGGTTAACGTGAAAATAATAACCATACCTTCAATCTAACTGTTTTCAAGGTTAGATGAGATAGAGAGTCCATCTATCTCATCTATTATGAAGTAGGGTGCGTCATAAAGGAGTAGGGACAGAGTTAGCTCTCCATATGTCTGCTGTGTATGACTGTGATGGCCCATGGAGGGCATGGGAAGTCATGGGGGGGATGGGAAATCTTGGTGGAGATGGGAAGGCATGCAGCACATGCAGCACATGCAGCACATGCCTGATGAACGACCACAGAGAAGCTGGTTCATCTTCTGTCGCCGCTGCTGTATTAGATCAGCCCAGGTGTCCCTCCGTGCCTACTCCACAGCTATGGTGGAGCATAGGCAGGGTAGTGGCTGGGGTAACTGGGAAGGAAGGACAGATGCCATGTGACTGAGTGCCAGTTATTTGAGGCACCAGGCCAGGCATTGCCCAGGATCAATTCTTTTGATAACCTATTGAGTCGGTCTCATTTGTCCCATTCCTAGGTGAAGAAAGTGAATTTAGTAATGAATTGTACCCAACTTTACACAGATAATTTGTGCAAGGCGTGGCCTCCCTCTGTCCCCAGATTTGATCAACTGCAGTCTTCTATGTTCTGCTTGCCACGCCCTAATGGAATCATCTGATGTTAGGACGTGAAGGAAATATAGGGACAGTGTGGTCACGCCTGTGAGCTCACCAGGGCAGCGTGGTCACGTGTGCGAGCTCACCAGGGACAGTTAGTCACATCTGCGAGCTCACCAGGGGCAGCCTGGTCACGCCTGTGAGCTCACCAGGGACAGTGTGGTCACGTCTGTGAGCTCACCAGGGGAAGCGTGGTCACGCCTGCGAGCTCACCAGGGACAGTTAGTCATGTCTGTGAGCTCACCAGGGCAGCGTGGTCACGTCTGTGAGCTCACCAGGGCAGCGTGGTCACATCTGTGAGTTCACCATGGCAGCGTGGTCACATCTGCGAGCTCACCAGGGCAGCGTGGTCACGTCTGCGAGCTCACCAGGGCAGCGTGGTCACGTCTGTGAGCTCACCAGGGGAAGCGTGATCATGTCTGTGAGCTCACCAGGGACAGTTAGTCACATCTGCGAGCTCACCAGGGCAGCGTGGTCACGTCTGTGAGCTCACCAGGGCAGCGTGGTCACGTCTGCGAGCTCACCAGGGACAGTTAGTCACGTCTGTGAGCTCACCAGGGCAGCGTGGTCACGTCTGCGAGCTCACCAGGGGAAGCGTGATCACGTCTGTGAGCTCACCAGGGACAGTTAGTCACATCTGCGAGCTCACCAGGGACAGTTAGTCATGTCTGTGAGCTCATTAGGGCAGCGTGGTCACGTCTGCGAGCTCACCAGGGCAGTGTGGTCACGTCTGCGAGCTCACCAGCACAGTGTGGTCACGTCTGCGAGCTCACCAGCACAGTGTGGTCACGTCTGCGAGCTCACCAGGGCAGCGTGGTCACGTCTGCGAGCTCACTGAGGTGCCTTGAAGGAGACCTATTAAACTGGAGTCCAAGGCAAGCAGGTGGCCATGGTTCAACAATGCTGGCTTGTTTAGCTGTCGGCTAACCTGGCTTTGAGATGACAGCTGTATCTCTTGGAATGAGGCACTGGCATTTTCAGGATATCATTTCCCTCCCAGGCACAAGGACGGACATGACGTTACATCTGTGTGCATCCCGAAGGGCAAAGCAGAGCACGGGCATGCTCTTTGTCTGTAAAACGCTGGGGAATTTGATTTGGTCTGAGCTGGATGACCAAGCCTGGGGTATCAGAGTGTCACCACCTTTGAACGTAGCTCCACTATTCAAATAAGACAAACTCAAAAAATAAATGTGTTTTTGCTTTTGCATTGAAGTACGTATGAACATAGAAAAATGTATGTCACACTAGTAGTTTAGCCTAACCCTCAGGCCAGGTAAGCCAGTGTAATCAAGCCCTTTTATATCCTTACCCAGTGTGTGAGCTCTACTGCTGGCTACAGACACAGGTGCCATGGCACTCTATCCCTGATAAAAGGAGTGGTTTGGCACAGGCGTGTAAGTTGGTGACGTCACTAGTTGTGACACATAGTCTGTGATCATCCATGCAACTCTGAGGAGAAGCACGTGCACTGAGGACCTGAGCCTTCTGCCAGCCTTTGAGGTACTGACTGGCCTCTGAAGTCAGCTCTTCACCCTCAGCTAAGTGTTCACTGAATGGCCGCCTTGCCACCTCAGCAACGCCACAAGGGAGTCTGAACGATTGCTACCCAAGGGAACTCCTGAGCCTCTTATCCTAGATACTGTGGCACACAGAAATTCTTGTTTCAAGCTGATATGTTTTAAAGTAATTTATTATAAAATAAATTTTAAAAAGTCTAAGACACATTCATTACCTTATTTACATATCTTCTTATTCTGTTGCTGTGTTGAAAATGAGCATTCCTGGGCCTAGAGGGATGGCTCGGTCGTTAAGAGTGGATTCTGTCCTTGTAGAGGACTTGAGTTCAGTTCCCAGCATCCATGTCAGGTGACTCACAACTGCCTGTAACTCCCGAGGATCCAATGCCTCTGGTCTCTGTGGACCCCTGCAGTCACATGTACACACACACACACACACACACACACACACACACACACAATTAAAAAATAAAAGACGGCACCGTGCATCCCAGGCGTTCAGACCCAGTCCCTGCTGGGCGGCGTGCACAACATGGGCACACTCTACCTTGTCGACTTTCCGTTGCTGTTACAGCAATTTTGTCACAGTTGCATTCTTTCCTGTTTATTAAGACAGGACACTCAGCTCTTGACATCATAACGCTTGCCATTCCCTTTGCTCTCCCTTCCTTCCTCCACTCCACGTTTCCACACAGAATCGTGCTTCTCCTCAGCAACATCTATTTGTGTAGATGTTCTTTCTCGAAGATCTTTTGGTGTCAAATCCCGTGACTTGCCTGAAGCCACTTTTCTTACGTCTTCGTCTGAGTGGAGTTGAGTTCAGTCATTTTCTGTCCTAACCTTGAAGATTCCGTTCTGCTGCAGTCTGGTTCCTCCTTCCTGTTTAGAAGCCTCTGCCCGTATTGTGTCCTTGGAGGTGGTGTGTTGTTTTTCTCTCTCTGGCTCATTTTAAAAGTTTTTCCTGTTTTGTTCATTTCATTTCAGTTTTACTATAATATTCATAGGTGTGGCTTCCCTAGTATTTAGCCTGCATGGTGCTTTTGGCAATTAATAAAGCTATATCTTAACGGCCTTCCATTAATTCCTTCGCGCTAGCTCTTAGAGCATTACCTCCTACTTCCTCCTTTCTTCTCCTGGAATTTTAATTCCATTTAATAATCCATTATGCTCTTCTCTCTACATATATTCAGTGTCTATATGGAACATTCAAAATTATATTTTGCTCCATTTTTCCTGACTTGTATTCCAGTCATGAATTATCTTCTCAATATTTCTTTTTTTTTTTTTTTTTTTTTTTTTTTTTTTTTTTTTTTTTTTTTTTTTTTGAGATAGGGTTTCTCTGTGTAACAGTCCTAGGTGTCCTGGAGACCAGTCTGGCCTCAGACTCACAGTGTGCCACCACTGCCTGGCATTTTATTTTGTTTTATTTTTATGTGTGAGTGTATGCCAATTGTGTGGGTGTCTGAGGAGGTCAGAAGAAGGTATCAGCTCCTCCAGGGCTAAAGTTACAGGTGGTTGTGAACTGCCCAGCTGGGTGCTGGGAGCAGCAAGGGCTCTTAACCGCTGAGCCGTTTCTCCAGATCAGACTAACTCTGTTGGTGCTTCTTGCTTTCCATTATATCTATTTATTAAGTTCTTAATTTCAGTTTCCACATTCTCAGTTTTAAAACATGTCCAGGTACTCTGCCAAGTCTTGAAATAGTTAACTAATTCCTTAGACTTTTTAATCATATCCATTTCAGAATTCATGTTGATAAATCCTGTGAGATTCTTCTTTTTTTGTTTTCTTTTAACATTTTTAAATATCTTCTTTGGGAATGTCAAACACGCATGAAAAGTGTTTTGATCAAATCTACCAACCATCTTCCTCCCTCCCTCCCTCCCTCCCTCCCTCCCTCCCTCCCTCCCTCCCTCCCTCAATCTTTTCCTCCCTCCCTCAGTCCCTCCCTCCCTTTCTCAATCCCTCCCTTCCTTCCTCCCCATTCTACCTCCCTTTCCAATGTCAGGTGTTTGTGTTTTAACCCTCTTTCGTGCTGACTGTATGTGTGCGGGTGAGACCCTCTACCTGAGCATGGCTGCGAACCCCTGAAGAACACCAACGTTCTGTCTCCCTGAAGTCAGCTGCTAATGATAGTTCCTCAGACATTGATGGGACTTTTTGAAGCCCTTTCCCATCCATGCTGCGGCTTCTGCTGGGCTGATCTTGTACAGTTCTTTGTATACAGTTCCAGCCGCTGTGAGTTCATCTTTATAACCGTGAGCAATACTCATCCCTGGCAAATCCCCAGCACTGGGGAGACAGAAACAGAAGGACTGTGAGTTTGAAGCCAACCTGAGCTACATCGTGAGAGCCTGCCACAAACAAGCAATAAATGAATGAATGAATGAATGGTAACAATCTATTTCAAATTCACCATCGCATTTAAATATGAACTTTGGGCTAGCTTGAGGTTTTCCTACATGGACCAAGATCACCATGGAACAGACAAGAAGACAGTGTGGAGGATAAGGAAGTCAGGTCCAGAAAGCTCTGGGCTTAACTGATGCACTCACCGAGATCCTTACGTATGATTCAGGTTTCCAAAGGCCTTATCCTAAGACGCATGCCAGGCAGCCTACTCTGAAATTAGCTAGTTATACATTTGATCTGTGACTATCATGTTTTATAAGTTTTCTCTTTCCAGAGCTGATGGTAGAGATCAACACACGTACTAGGAACAATTTCTCAAACCTTCCAAAGGTGTGTTTACGCACATGTGTGCATCTATGTGTGCCTCCACAGTGCTGGGATTATAGGTGTGTAGCTTCACCACACCTGGCCAAACGGCAAATTAAAGGATGTTGTCCAAAAGCAAACCAAATAAACCGCAGAGTAAACATGTATGGGCTGTGACCATTACACAGGGAAGCCAGGCAGCTTGGACCCCAGGCTACGCATACCTCTGAAGTCATTACACACGCTTCTAGTCCAGGCAGCGCCGACAGGAAGAACCATGTTCTGTGGGATCTTGCTTGTGGCCTGACTTGGCATGTTTTCTGTTGTCCGTGTGACCAAACACTTTTGAATGAAAACCGGGGCGCCTTACAAATCGCACATATTCTGAGTCACACCTGTTCTTTTAAAATTTGGTTGCATTAAAGAGATGGCCTTTTGATACATTGGAAGTGGAGCTGGGTATTCTCCATTAAAAAATACTTATTTAGCCAAGTGCAGGCTGCAATGTGGAGAAAGATTTGAGGATACTAACAGACCACGCTAGGAGAACCACCCGTAAAGTGGTAAATACAGTAGATTTTAAACTTGTGACAAATCGTGGCTGAAATGAGTCTTTGATCTTTAAAAGGCTCATAAACAGGGCCGTGCATTTATGTATTCAAGTATCGGGAGGAAATCCAAGCAGAGTCCAGGGGCTGCAGGAGCTGGCGGTTTAGACAAAAAGCAGGGCGCTTGCTTGGCCTTGTTACACACGAAGCAGGCTTTCTCCCTGGCAACCCATGAACTAGGAGCGTGGAAGGCGGTTACTGTTTACGTGACAATTCAGCCAACCATTGCAAAGATGCAGGATGCTCGCAAAAAGAAAAACCGACAACTGAAGCCAAAGGAAAGAATGCTTTTGCTTCCGAGTGTCCTTGTTTGCTTCGATGAGGGGCCTCTGACCGCCTCTTCGCTCCAGTGCCGCCCCCACACACATCTCCCTACTTTTTCATGAGCTCATGATCCACATCTCGACCGTTGATTTATGGACAGCTTGCCTATGGCTTCCTTCTCATGTAGCATCCGGAGCAGGGGCATGCTGAGGGCTTTGAGGACAGCGGCTGATAAGAGGCAGTTAAAGGACTCAGATACCTAGGTGACTCACACCTGTAAATAGTTCCCTGCTGCGGTTTTATCTTCTTCTAATTCAAAATGATCTAATCTGTAAGAAGAAATACAATCTACTTTGAGTGTAAGAGTCACAGATACTAAAATAGAAACGGCAGTGTTGCCAGTAGCCACGTTACCTTTTACCTGATTGCCACGGCAACCACAGGTGTTTATTGGTCACATGACTGACGGGCTTCTGAGATTCCAAAGGAATTGTGGGTCAGAGCAAAGTCAATAAATAAAAAAATGCAACTTTTGTCCCATTAGCCCTTCATTTAAACTATGTTCTACGAGTTATGATAAAATAAATGTGTGAATTTTCATCACTTAAGCTAATTAAAAATATACTCCAGAATCCTCAATGCATCCCTATCCCACAAATAAAACCAAACATATTAGTTAATTTCTTGTTATTAAACACCAGATACTAGGTACTTTATGAAAAAAAGAAAAAAAGAAAGCTGAATGCTGAAAGTCTAAGATGGGGTGCTCTCATTGGTTGGTCTAAGATGGGGTGCTCTCATTGGTTGGTCTAAGATGGGGTGCTCTCATTGGTTGGTCTAAGGTGGGGTGCTCTCATTGGTTGGTCTCTCCTGAGGGGCCGTGGGTGTGACAGGACCCTGCAGACAGCATCATGGCAAGATTCCAAGTGAAGAGAAAAGGTCTCAGCCTGAGACAGAAAGCCAGAACAAGCCCAGCAAAGGGCCAGGCCTGCGCTTTTATCAACTTTCTCAGGAGAACTCATGAAGGTCCTACGAGAAGAACGGTATGTCTGAAGGCCGCACCCCAGGGCCTCTCCTCACCCACACCCGGGGAGGTGCTTCAAACACATAACCCTTTGGAGGACACTCAAATTCCGTTCAGACCATAACACTAAGCAGCCTTAATCACCACCTCAATTTTATGTCCACACCTATGTGTAGGCAGCCACAGATACGCTGTCTGGTTGTGTGTGCTTCATATGGATAACGTTATACTCTAGGTTTCTGATTGTTGCATGCAGTGGTCATTTTCATCCCTGTGTACTCTTTCACCTGAGAACAGAACAACGTGTTTACCCTGTAGCTTGTCAGCTACAGACAAGCGGGTTTCCAGGTGTTACAGGAACCTGGGGCATATGTCCTGGTCCGGTGAAGAGAAACCATGAGTGGGAATATTTGGACTTTGTCCCAAGGTGGTTCCATAAATTTATATTCCCGAGTGTGGTGCCAGGGCTGTAACTACTCCACATCCTCCTCAATTGCATTCCAATATTTATTATTTATGGTCGGTAGATACACAAACCTGCAAATTTAACGATTGTTTATTGGTGTTATTCTTAAGCCAGGACTTCCAGAGATATTGAATAGTTAAAGAGCAAGAAGACAAATGACAAATAAGAAAGGGGCATTGGAGAGAAAGAATGAAAGAAAAAAACCGTGGAGCAAGTTCCCTGAGCAACACAGGTCGTTACCAACATCAGGGAGAAGGTTGGGGTCGGGGAGCATTGGAGGCACCGCATGGGAGGTTCTGCTGATAACCCTTTGGCTCCCCCAACCACCCTGCCTTCTGCGGTCCATGGTAGAAGCTTGTCGGAAGCTGGAAGGAGTTAAAATCCTAGAGAGACCATTTCTCCTTCTGGTCAGACTTCATGGACATAGCGTATGGCCGTGACTCATGTGTGAGTCAGTATGGATCTCTATAGTGATGGGGAGCCTCATCTATAGGAAAGAGAGTTAGTTACATGAACACAGACATTGACCATCCAGGGATTAGAGAACACTGCACAGACACTCTGCTGGGCTCTCTCTAATGCCACGCCATCTTCATCCCTTAGGACGCTGTGTCCCTGACCTAAGCCTCACTTCTTCATTTTAGAGAGGAGGACCAGGAAAGGGCTGAAAGATAAAGATTAGAGCGTGCACAGCCACACACATTTAAGAGAATTCCTGGGAGCGGCCACGCCCTGATGCTTAGATAACATTGGCCAGAAACTTGTCATGGGGAGCAATAAGCCAGAAGGAGGCCAGGACGTTTGGTCTTGCTTCTAAGCAGCCATGTGCCCAAGGGGAGGCTGCTTATTGAGGTAAACAGATACCAGACAGCTGGCAGTTGTAAGGTCCCTGAAGTTCTCTAACGGAAGAAAGGTGCAGATGTTTTAACTACACAAACCCTGCTTCTGTGCAGGCTTTAACATGCAGGCCATTCTGCCTGACAATAGCGGCACCACGGTCTTGGTGAAATCCGTCCTCCAGTCTTAAATGCCAGTTAGCAGCGGGAGGGGTGGTGCCAATCCTCAGGCCACTGCTGAGGGTCGGCGTGCCCGGGAAATAAGGACAAAGGAAGAGAAAATGTCGCGCCTGTTATATGGAAAGTAAGAGAAACACAAGGAGGAGCAGTTAGGGCTGCACTCTCAGAACTGGCTTCGCAAAGTGTCAGCCCGCAGTCACTAGAGGCCTTGTGGGGAGATGGACCCAAGGCATGGCCCTCCATCAGTGTTCCTACCCGCGAGTCTTAGCAGCTCGCCCGTCACTGCGCTTCTGCCTACATGGAGTCTGCAGCATTGGGTCTGGACAAACTAGCAAAGAGTGTTTAGTTCAGTCTCCCTCTTCCCTGGACCGCTAGCTTGGGCTTACGAGATAAACTCGTCTCTCTTCAGGCTTCCATCTTAAGCAATGACCACTTCATCACTCTGGTTGCTCATCCTAAAGATAACCCATTTAATCCACTAGCCAATCCTCTCTACTTTCAAAGTGAGTTCAGAATCTGTCTACTTCTTACCTCCTCTAATGGCAGCTTCGGACTATGGCAGATTCGGATCACAAGGATGGGGGTTTGAGAATGAACGAGACTCAGAACACATTTTTCCCTAGGGTCTGCAGAAAGGGCCAACTTGGTGGACACCTTGAATTAGACTTCTCATCTCCATAAATAATTTCCTGTCATCTGAAGCCGTCTGGAGATACAGATATTGCCGTGCACGAGACACATCGCTCATCAGTTTATCTGTCTTATCGTTAGGAGGGGAAGAATGGTTATGACCATGCCTTCTGTGGCTAACTTCCTGGAAAAGAATAAAAGTTTGTCCTGCTGGGCCTGGTACGGAAGGCTCTCCCTTCCACTAAGGTAGACATTTTCTGCCGCATCCTCCATCTCTCCCATCCGCAGTGAGTCACGGTCCCATCTGTGGCAGAGGGGCTGCACTCAGAGCCTGACATTGTCCCAGGCTGCTGACAGCTTAGAGCCTCCCCAGGGCATCTTGCTAGGCTCTTTACTTCAGAGATGTGTTTTCTGGCTCTGGGACTAGGACTTACGATGAGAGTTACTCTAAGGCATTGTCTGGGACGCGATGGTATTGGAATGCCCCTTCACGGACACACAGAGCATCCGATAGATAGTAGCTGAGTAGACCGCTGGTGTGCATGGTGAGAGAACCTTCCCACACAGTGGGCATGGTGTGCATGGTGAGAGAGCCTTCCTACACAGTGGGCAATGTACAGAGAGCCTCACAGCAAAGTCATCCCACTTCCCACTTTTGCAGCTTTGTAAAAGGAGGCACAAAGACATTTTGTAATTCACCCAAAGGACCCCAGGGAGGCTGTGGTCGACTCACAGTTTGATAGGGTTCAGTCTCTCTTGCTTTCCCATCGGCACAGATAGCCATGCTTAAAGGGCAACTCCGAAGGAATCCGCTGGGTGTGGTCAGATACATCTTTAGGAAGCAAGAAATTCAGGCAGAGTGTTGGAACGGTTCTCCCTGCTCTTTCCAACACATCGTACGATTCTCGCTTCCTTTCTACAGATTTATCCTGTGAGCTGCATTGAGCTTAGTGAACCTGGTCTTTTATTTGCATTCTCAGGGTACCCCTGACTGATGGAGAGAGGTGCTGGGTGACAAAAGCGAGCCAGACAGGTTAAACACCTCTGATTTAGTGGGTGGATAATCTACCCTGAACCCTGGAACTGGGAGAGCTGAAGTCACACTCCTTCCCATGGGACTCCTCTTTGGGAATTAAAACAGGTGACAAACAGAATGCTTAGACTCTGGCGTCAACCACGTGGCACACTCTGTGTTCTTTGCATACAGGGAGTAACAGAGGGTGACACTCACAATCACAGGAGGCATGCCCAGCTAGAGTCTCTGGGGCCCTGCTGTGGCCTTTGTTAGCCAACAGAAGGACAATCCCATTATTTCATTCATCTTCACATGCTTTTCCTTGCCAGTATGCATGCAGTTTGGGTCCATTTTTTCTTCCTTCCTTTTTTCCTTCCTTCCTTCCTTCCTTCCTTCCTTCCTTCCTTCCTTCCTTCCTTCCTTCCTTCCTTCTTTCAATCTCAATCACTCACTCACTCAATCTCTCTCTCTCTCTCTCACACTATACACTCCCTCCCTCCCTCCCTCCCTCCCTCCCTCCCCCCTCCCTCCCTCCCTCCCTCCCTCCCTCCCTCCCTCCCTCCCTCCCATCATCTCTCTGTTACTCTCCTTCTTTCTTTCCTTTTCCTCCAATAGGACTGTCTGAGACGACCTCTGTCCTGTGTCATAGTTCATCTTCACCAGATCCAGAGTGACCTCCTTTCCCAGCTAGGTCACACCTTAAGGTGCGGAGTGTTAGAGCGTCAACACTGTGGTTTAAGAGAGAACACCATTCAGCCCATCATAGGATTTGGCTGCTTGCTCCCTAAAGGAGCACAAGCAGGAACATCTCTGTATGTCTGCTGTTGACCACACTGCCTTGGACTATGGCTGAGACAGCGGCCCGAAGCCAGAATGCAATGTGAGGCCCTGGTATGGACTAGAGCAAAGCCTGGGCTTTGACAGGAATTTAAATCCTGAATTTGTAATTTTAACCTAGCACATCCAATGGCTCAGATGACCTTGGTTGTCCTAGTCTGGGGCTCTGAACAGCTGACCCATGGGCCTATGTGTGCATGTGTGCACACAAGTGTGTGTTGTGTGCACATATAAATGTGTGCACTTAGTGTTGATAACTGTCTCTTCATTGCCTTTCAGATACAATTCTCCTGTGATTTATTCTATAATTTTTTCAAATAATACATTCTGGTTATGGTCTCCCTTCCCCCAGCCTGTGAGATTCCTTCTCCCTCCTTTTTGACAGGGGTCTCACTGGTCTGGAACTCTCTCTGTAGACCAGGCTGGCCTCAGACTTACAGAGCTCCTCCCGCTTTTGCCCTCCGTGTGCTGGGTACTGATACAATTATTCCCTGGTTCTGGTATTCTCTCCTCTCCTCTCCTCTCCTCTCCTCTCCTCTCCTCTCCTCTCCTCTCCTCTCCTCTCCTCTCCCCTCCCCTCCCCTCCCCTCCCCTCCCCTGCCCTCCCCTCCTCATGCTTTCGGATGCGTCCCCACAACTGCGCAAGAGGAGAGCTTTGTGCTCAAGGCCAACCTTACCATCTCCCCAATCCCCGGTTCCTAGGAAACAACACTTCGTTAGCTCACGCTCAAGTTCAAATAGCACACTCCCTGGTCAGCACACTGACCTGTCTGTCCGTTGGAAGCAAATGGCACTTGTGAAAAATCTCTCACAGAGTCCTCAGGTTGAGCTCTCTGAGTGCATGCATAAAGTGTTTCAGGCTGAGTTCTTGCCCCACCTGCTACCCTTTGATGGCTTGTTTATCCGTCTGCGAACCTGCCGGCAATCTAATTTGTGGGTCTCATGCAGAATAGAAACACGGGGCCTCTTATTAAAAAGTTATTAACAATTTCAAGACGGCAACAGAAGACTAACCAGGTGTGACTCTCCTAGCAGTTTGGCCCCTGCAGTGGCCTTGTCTCCGGCTGGTAATGGAGGCGGGCACCCTCAGGTCCGTGATGCCTACCGCTCTGCAGGCACTGACTGAAGAAATGAATCAACACAAGAGTAAGCTTGATGAAAGTCAGGCATGTTGTGAGAGACAGTGTGGGTTAACTGAAGCCCCTCCTCAGTCGCCGCGGTGAGAACGTGGCGGTGTGCAGTCATTTGTACTAACAAACAATCACACCCGTGAGCATGTTAGACCTCGCATCTTCAAAACATGAACTAATCCTGACAAAAGCACCAGTGAAACCGAAACCGAAGGAGAATGCGAGGCACGCAGACTTTAATTACCAATATTAAGATCTGGCACCCGGCTAACACTCCCCGGAGCAGGAGAGCCAACGTGTTCCACGCTGCTCACAGTCCAAAAAGGGGGCGGGGGCATGGGTCCTAATTTCTAATGTATCGGTGAAGAAGGAAGGAATGTTGTCTTTGGAGAAATCTGAAGATATGTGGTGTGTGTGTGTGTGTGTGTGTGTGTGTTGCATGTATGGTGTGTGTATGGTATGTATATGGTATATTGGTGTGTGTGGTGTGTGTCTGTGGTTTGTGTGTGCGGTGTGTGTCTGTGATATGTGTATGGTGTGTGTCTGTGATGTGTGTGTGTGGTATATGTGTGTTGTGTGTATGTGGCATGTGTGTGTATGGTATATGTGTGGTGTGTGTGTGGTGTGAGTATGTAGTGTACATGTGTGGTGTGTGTATGGTGTGTGGTGTGTGTGGCGGTGTGTGCGTGCGCATGCCAAAGCATCTGAAGGAGGGTTGTATTTACTCGCAACTTAAGATCCCCAGATTTTAAGTCCAGTTAAGGTGGTCATGAGAACAGGATGGGTTCATTTTTAACAGAAATAAGACCAATTCTGGGAAGTCCAAGTTTAAGCTCAGCCACCTCTGCTGTAAAAGATGCTCAAAAGTAAGGTGGGATCTCTTGGAACCCAGAGCTGTATTTGGATACCAGGAAGGAAGATTACATCTCCATCACAGTGGTGAAGGAAGCTTGGACAGGGGCAAGAGAGCTACTGGCAGTGTGACAGGAGGGCAGCTCTGTTCCTAGAGCCTGGAAGCAGGAGGCTTTGCTCACCCTGTCCCAACTGGACAGAGGGACTGTTGGTTCAGGCTTTTCTAGTCTGAGGGGAGGGGCATTCGGCTCCCCCAGAGCGTAGAAGAGGGCTGTGCATAGGGGTGTCCCTTCACAGAGGACATTATTGGAAGGGGAGGAACCAAATGAGTAACTCCCTAGAGAAGGAGCTTGGCAGACTCTTCCTCAGCCAGGCAACTGAGGTCGACAGGGGGGTGGAGATGTCTGTCACCAGTTTAGTTTGAAAACCCGACCCACAATGTGAAAACAGCGACCCCTGGCCAAGTCTCCTTCTCCACATTAGAAGCCACTGGCCCTGTAACCTGGGCTCCTCACCATGTCCTGCCAGTGCCCACAGGCGGCCAGGTCTCAGAGCATCCTTCTTACCACCCCATATACACTTCAGTTCCTGGTGTTCTCTGTAGACGTCCCACAGACTAGTCAAGGCCAGTCATGTGTTCACTGGTGGGTGATGGGCGAGATGGTTCTTGCCAGGATGGCCATCTGGGCAACGTCAAATCAAGACTGAAATGCTAATGACGGCTTGCATGGCGAGAGGGGAGGCAAGAGCTAGTCTTAGAAATTTCTCAGTCACCACCGAAGCCCACCTCCCATTTGCACAAATGCAGGCTGACGATGGCTGTGGGTTGGGCATGTATTTTCCCATGTCATGCTTGCAGATTCAATATCCTTCCCTTTCTCCACTGTCGTGTATGTCCAAGTGTGTATGCGTAAGTGTGGAGACTAAAGGACAACCTTGGTTATTGCTTTTTGGGCTTCTTCTATCGTCCTAGGCTGGTCAGCCAGAGAGCCTCTGGGACTTGCCTGTTTTCATCTCTCCAGGGCTGAGATTGTAAATGCACAGCAGCACACTCGGTTTTTTTTTTCCCGAGTTCTAGGGTTCTCGGAGTTGAAATCAGGTCCCCATGTTTGTGTCCTAAGTGCTGTCTCTTTCTACTTTCTTCTTTTTTTTTTTTGGTTTAAGATTTAGTTTATTTTTATTTTTACACACACACACCACACACACACACACACACACACACACACACACACACACACAGTGCTTTGAGGCCATAGGAGAGAGTCAAATAACCCAGAATTGTTTGTAAACTCTCCAACATGGGTTCCGGGATCCCAATGCAGAACCTCTACAAGAACATTAAGCACTGAGCCATCTCTCCACTCACGTGCTATTTTTAAAAAAGATTTATTTCATTTTTTTTACCCAAGAAATTTAACACCAGAAAACCTTCTACTTTCTTCTTGTGTTTTAAAGAGGAATTATAACATGTCTTCATACTCCCTCATACTTACAGAACCCCCCCCCCCCCGGGTGCCTGGCCCTACTCAGCAGGCCTAGGCCTTAGCACTCAGGGCATGTTAGAAGCCCTTGAACATAAGTGATTCGTGGGAACTATTCCCACAGTGTGCTGTAGCGGGCTTCACTCTGCATTCGTCTCGGGAGCAGATGGAACCGATGTGCTGGACAGAGGTGCTTGTGAGAGGGTTTATTTGCCGTTCACACTGGTTTTGGTATTGGAGTTACAGAAGAAAACTGCAGTGCAAAGAAAGGAAGATCCAATGGCTTTGGGCTGCCCTGCTGTGCGTGAGCCCCCAGGAGAGGAGCTGGCTCACCATGTGAGTGCAGTGGCCAGTGGCAATGCAGTGCTAGCTTTCCTGGGCTACCGAGAAGGGTTCTGGAACATTCTCTCTTCTCGTGTGCCTTCAGACGTGAGCCTGACAAAGCCCCTTAGGAGGTGTTCTGTATGTGAGTGTCAGGGAGAAAGAGGCTAAAGCTGTGGTTTTAGGACACCTGTGACCACATCTAATGGTCGCCACGGGAGTGAGCCTTAGTTGGCTGGAGAGCTGCATTTTCTGAGCTGTCCTCACACGTGTGCTTTGCCGTCATTTCAACTAGGAAGTATTTATTTATTTATTTATTTATTTATTCCCATAGATCTTTGTAGATCCAGGGCAACAGAAAAATCCAACAGTTCATTTGGAGATTTTTCTTTTTCTTTTTTTTTTTTTTTGCACACTCATTCCTCCTAGAACATAAAGTGAACTTAAGAAGTTAGAACCATGCCGTTTATTAGCTGCTTATAAAAGTGAGCAAGAAGTAGCTTCTTTTTTCTGAAAGTCTAAAATAAACAAGCAGAGAGAAGCGTTTTTCTTCTACAATATTCAGGAAACATAAGAAAAGGTACTTAGAAACGCACACAAAAATGAAAAAAAGATATTACAGGCATTACCAATATTTTATAAGGAAACTTGAAATCTATTTACATACATAAATACAATTGAGTTTATTGATACAGCTTCTTTGGAAGGAGAAAATAAAAGACACATGATCAGCTTTGCCAATACTGACCCGGCAGAAAGAGGGAAGGCACCCCAACAAATTACCAACCGACTAACCCCCCAATAAATGTATACTATAGAGTCAACAAAGGCATTTTGTTCAGGTGTGGAAAAAATATATTCTGAGATTGTTGTCAACTCATTTATTTTCATGTATAAAAGACCCTAAACATCTCATGCCCCCCAACAAAATTAAAAGAACAACAACCAAAAAAACAAAAAAAACCCCCAAAACTATCAAAACCAAAAAAATACCTAGGACTGAATGTCCCAGGAAAAAGGTATTTCAAGAAAAAAAATCTGCAATCATCAATTGCAGGCCTTTGGAGGGAAACCGCTTCTCCCTTGCCTGTCTGAGTATGCTTGTTGCACTGGTGCTTGGGCAGAAGTGCAGCCACTCAGCCATGGGCTGTGAGTTTCGGAGCTTTCTGCTGCCGGATCTGGACAGCAAGCAGATCCAGGGCGGCTGGCAGCGCCTCTGTTCTGTTGGAAGAAACATGTGAGCAAGGGAACGGCGGACTCACCCTGTGCTTTATGCAAAAGGAGTACTGGATCACCTGTGTTCTAGAACACTTGGTATGGGGTGGTGTGTGTGAGTGTGTGTGTGTGTGTGTGTGTGTGTGTGTGTGTGTGTGAGAGAGAGAGAGAGAGAGAGAGAGAGAGAGAGAGAGAGANGTGTGTGTGTGTGTGTGTGTGTGTGTGTGTGTGTGAGAGAGAGAGAGAGAGAGAGAGAGAGAGAGAGAGAGAGAGAGAGAGGAAACGGTGGACTCACCCTGTTCTTTATGCAAACGGAGTGCTGGATCACCTGTGTTCTGGAACACTTGGTATGGGGTAGTGTGTGTGGGATGTGTGTGTGCGTGTGTGTGTGTGTGTATGTGCGTGCGTGTGATGCCTCCTTCGAAAGTATGCAGGAGGGAGGAGGTGGAGTTTGGAGGAGGGAGAAAAAAAGAGAGAAAAGATATTGGAGAACACGGAGGGTGAGAAAAACAGAAGGAACTGAAATGTGTGTTAAAATCCTAAGTAGGGGCCAGAAGAAGCAGTAGAAATGGCTTATTCCAGCTTTCTTTTCCTGGACCAGTACCCCAACAGCCCCACTTCTCTCAGAACTGGCTTACGGTCTTACTGAAGACAGTGAAGGAAGCCACCCTGGTGAAGGCAATTAACACAATTTCTCAGAAGAGTATGTGCCGTGTGGAATCTTAGCTCCGAGACAATGAGTGCCGGGCTGCTTTTTTCTCTCTCTCTTCTCTGAAATCACTAAATTCTGTGTATGCTGGTAAGGGTTGAGGAAGCACTGAACGGCTAACCAGGCCATCTACGACAAAAAAATGAGAAGCTGATGCATGGTTTCCGGGGCAAAGATTCCAAGTGTGAGGTTATCTGGTCCCTCTCATAGGGCTAGAGTACCTTCAGGTATCAGAATTAACACGAGAAAATACAAATATTCTTCCTTTGTCTTTCCCCAGGATTTTCTTAGGCCAGATATGGCAACCTATGCTAAGAGGAACATCTACTTCTGGAGAAATAAACTAATGGTCCTTTCCAGAACGTGCTGTGGGCCAGCGGTGCAGCTGAGCGGTGGGCGTGCTATGCCTGCTGGGAAAATCTAATCGCCCTTCTCCGAGATCTCCTGCAGCTTTTCTCCAGACAGGGACAGCCTGCTAGCACAGGCTAGCCTCTTACCAAAGTGCTGTGCTCCGTGGAAAACAAAGAATCAATATATATATATGCATATATTTATAGATATAGATATAGATAATTCAAAAACAAGTTGTATTTTTAAATAAGTCCAGCTGTTTTCGCTGCCTGCAGCCAAAGATCTAATCTGAATGCTTAAATTTATAAAATAATAATAAAAAAATCCAACACTGTTCTGAAGTCCTGCTTTCAAACGCTCCTCGGAATTGACCTGACATCATTTCAACTAATTTAAGAGGTACATTAAAAACAACCAGATCAGTTTGAACACACAAGTGTCAAAATCAGCAGTTAGGGTTTATACGTTGTTGAACGACTGAATTTTGACCAAGCCCTCCACTATAACAAGAGTGCCTTTCCATTTACAGTGACCGTGGTATCTGTTTGAACCACAGCATGGACTGCAGAGACACGAGTCTTTCTTATCATGTTGATACACAGATAAAGTGCACAGACCCCAAAGGTTAGGGGCTCAGCCTGCTGGAAGCAACTCGGAGACGCTGGTGAGCAAGCAGCTTCCCGTAAGCATCCTGCACGGGTTGACAGGGTGTCTCCCACAACGGGCTCCTTCGGGCTTTTTGGGGTACACACTCTTAAAACTCAGCCAGTGGGCCTCAAAGGCACTATTACCCTTTCTATTTTGATCTTTGGGGTGCAGCCACAAGTTTTGGTTTTCGTCAATGAACAGGAACTAGTAGTGGAAGGCAATTAGAGGATCATATTCGCTGATTTGGGGTCCGCCAGCTTGCCTGAATAAACTCCCTTATAAAGCATGCCTGAATCAGAAGGCCTTCGGGCAAGCATACCTCCAGGCCGAAATAAAATCCTCTTCAGAGCTATAATCACTGGCACCTCTCTGAACCCTTTGGGAGTTTTGCCTTTCTTTTTGAAGGGGAGGAGCCGGGTATGAGGCCCTTTGTTGAGCCTGGCAGAAAATTTTGTACTTCTGATCCTTGGAGTGACCCCCAGTGTCTAAAATCGGATTGAAAACATTGCTGCGTTAGCTACCAACTTGTTTGAAAAACATAAAAGGGGTTTAATGTAAACAGTATCTCTAGGTAACCAAGCCGCCACAACACACCCTTTGTTTTTTTCTCCAGCCATCATCAACACAATAACATTTAACTTTGGCTATTATAAAGGAAAATGTAGTACTTGATATTTTTCTTAATATAAGTACATTTAAATAATTAAAAAAGTATCAACACATATGCAAATGTTCAAACATCAAGATACATAAATATCTAGGGATTTCTTTGTGGAAATACAGTAGTTAAAAAATGACCCAAAGTTGTAGCTGTATCTTAAACAAACAAAAACAAAACAAAACAAAACAAAACAAAACAAAAACAAAATCCCAGCTACAAGAAAGTCCAAAAGTTAAATAAAACGTAGAGAAGGGAACCGTATTTCTTTCAGTTGGTCAAAGGAAGAAAGTAGCAAGCTCAGATCTATACATATTTAAAAATAACGACCACCCAGATGCACACATTTTATGCAATTGATAAGGTGCGGAAAAGTAACTCCGAAATAAGAAATAAATGCCAAACTGGATGAGCTATGTCTTTCCCGCCCCGAACCAAAAAAATTCCACACTCTTTGGAATAAACAACGTGGTTAAAAAGTGAAGTCAAGGGTATAAAATCTTTCTTTTTATTCACAGCATTGCTAAATCAGAAGCATTCACAGTTTCCCTCCGGGAATCTTCCTGTTGGCCTCCAAGGGCCCTCCTGGTGGGGGTCTGTGCGTGGACGGCAGGTGCAGCCGGGCTCAGTCCCTCGAAGGCGTTCAGTAGGGCCGCCACACCGCCTCCTCCAGGCGCGCGGGTGGCATGTTGGTGGGCGAGTTGCTGTGGCTGCCCTCGGTCTCCACCACGTCGCTCTGGCTGGGGAGGCTGGGGTTGAGCAGCGCGGCGCCCGTGGACGCGTTGGTGCAGGGCGGCAGGATGCGCGGGGGCGAGCGCTCGCCGCCCACCATGGAGAACTGGTAGGAGCCGGCGGAGGTGCCGTAGTACAGGTGGTAGGAGGGCGAGCTGGTCTGGAAGGGCCCTGCCTGGGCCTGCGACGAGCCTGGGTAGGGCGGCGGCAGGTAGGTGTGGTAGCGAGAGGCAGAGCTCATGGCTGACATGCCGATGCCAATGCCCGATGTGACGGGCGGCGAGTAGGTGAAGGCGCCAGGGTAGTGCATGCGCGGGTCGGAGATGGACGGCAGCGTGGGGAACTGGCGCGGGTCGCCGAAGGCTGTCAGGTCCGGGGCCGCTGTGGGTGGGTGGAAGAGATGGTGTGAGTCTGTGGTCTGAGAGGCGAAGGCCTCCCTCTCTGCCAGAGAACACAGGACTGCCCAGAGTGTCCCTGCCCATGGAGGGGGTGGGGGCACTGAGTGCTCTGCCCAGGACACACAGGACTGCCCAGAGAGCTCCTGCCCATGGAGGGGGTGGGGGGCACTGAGTGCTCTGCCCAGGACACACAGGACTGCCCAGAGTGTCCCTGCCCATGGAGTGGGGGATGACAACTCTGAGATGGCTATTTACCCAGAGGGCTGATGCTGCCTGGCAAGAAGTGGATTTGGCCCAGCATGCTGTCATAGTGAGTGACGGCAGACGTTTTGTAGGGAGTCGTGCCGTGGCCTATGATATGTATCGTGACATGGTGTAGCATATGCATTTCGTAAGTACCGAAATGCCGCACACCTGGTAGGGCAATGTAACGCTTACAGTGTGCATGCATGTTAGACTCCCAGGATGGTGAACTGTATCCCATCAGTCAAAACTGACTGGAGGGAGCTTTGTGTGTCCCAGGAATTAAAAACGGGTTTTACTTTTTCAAATGGTTGTAAAACTGTTAAAACAAACATACACAGTTGGTTTTTTTTTTGTTTGTTTTTGTTTTTTTGTTTTTTTTTTTGCTTTTTGAGACACAGCCTCAGCCTGTAGCACAGGGTGGCCCTGTGAATCCTTTCTGGTGCCAAGTATCTCCCACTGCCCTTACGTAACCATGACAACAGAGCTCTCAAAGCTTGCCCATTTCTCTGTGGCCCTTCGCTGAAAAAACAAGACTATCTTCTATTTATCTTAAAATATTAATATTCATTAATATATTGGTAATATAATCAGTACATTGGCATAATGACATTATTATAGCAATATATAATGAGATAACATTACGGTAATTGAGGTAACGGATGCAGGTCTATGTTACTAATAGAATATAAATATGACAGCGGTATTATGCCGTTATACGTAGTATTCAGGCTGGATAATAGAAAACTGCCGTTTTCGTAGGCTCTGACCCCTTGGAAGTTGGCTAACTTCCTGCTATTTGACTTAATGCATGCTGTGGTGGTGATGGTGTTGGTGATTGGCATGTCACTTGTCTCCACGTCTGGCTTCTGACTGGTTCCACATCTGTGTTCAATGCACACACGATGCCATGTCTTTAAGACTTTGCCTCACCATTTCCTTTTTGATTATACTTATGCGTGTCTGGGCATGCGCACGTGTGAACGTTAGTGTCCACAGAAGCCGGAAGAGGGTGCCAAGTCTCGAGGAGTTGGCGTTACCCATGGTTCTGAGCCACCCTGCCTGGGAGCTGGGAATCAAACTCAGGTCCTCTGAAAGAGCAAGAGTGTGCTCTTACGCACCCAGCCATCTCTCCAGCTGCAGCTTCGCTAATTAGTTTGTCTGTTTCACCCAAATGGAGAGAACTTGTTGTACCAGACTTTTGTGCACGCTGAGATCTTGTCAGAAATGACAAACCTTCCGTATAATATTCATTTTGTGGGGAATGAATCTACGCCTCTACAGACGGCCACTGTCTGTCCTCCCGTGGTTCGCCGCATCCCTCCGCCCTTTGCTCATGTGCACGCTGCCTTTGAGGCACACCAGGGGGTGTGCGGGCCAGCATGGCTTCCCTTGAAGATCAGTTTACATTAGTGGCGCTGCTGGCATTTTTGCCCATATCATTCGGGTGCTTGGCTTCTGATTTATTCCTTGTGAGTTGTTGGGCAGCTTTTAGGTCCTTTACCCACTGGATGCCAGTGGTATCCCCCACCGTGACATCCAAAAATATCTCCAAACATTGTCGATAACCTGGGAATGGGTGTAGGGGAGCACATTCGCCCCTCCCCCCGGTAAGAGCCCCCGCTGTGAATAGGAGGGTGTTGTGGGTAGCTTGTGTCCCCTGGAACGAGAGTTCTCATATCCGCCCCTCCCGAAGTCACCAACAAAACAGCAGAGGCAAGAACTAAACACTCAGAATGTTAACTTCTCAAATGAACTTACAGAATAACTTTAAGCTCTGGGGGCATGTGGTCTGGGCCCTTTTGAGCCGAGCCTGGTAGGGGGAAATTTGAGGGGCGAGAGAGCTTCCTCTGAAAGGATTAATCCGTTTGTGGAAGACGCTGGCTGTGATCAACTTCCTCCTATTCCAAGCCTATTATTCCAGCGCGAGAGCTGCCGTTCTTGTTTCTCCCTCTCCCTCCCTCTCTCTCAGTAATCTTTATTGCTCTAACACAGTTTTACAAAAGGAACTCTTGTGTACATTTGGGGTGAATGTGAGGGAAATAGGCTCCTCATCAGAGAGGTAATTAGAGTTTATGGAAACAGCCAGAGTCTGCAGCAAACCCCGCTGCTAATGAGGAAACCAGGAGTCTGATTTTCAAACAAACACGCCTGCTAATGTTTTCAGAGCGAGTCAGACATGTGGGCAGGGAAAAGGCTGTAAGCTGACAGTGGTTCTGGGGCTGCCGGGGCTCGGCTGGCTGCCCTTTAGCGTCTTCTACAGCCAGGCCACACCTCATTCCACAGGGTTCATCCCTGCCCCCATGTGCGGCCATGTGGGAGCAGGCTCTGTGTCACTTGTTTTGCTTACACAGAGAGCCGCGACATGTTTGAGAGTTAACAGGAAGCTTCCCTCCATGTTTTCCTCCAGTTAGATTTATACAGCCTAGGGAGAAGCTGAAGCCCGAGGGAGGGCGTTAGACAAACACAATCAATTTGTTGTCATCCTGATGCAATACTCTGGACACAAACAAATGACTCTGCCCATTATCCCTCTTGCTTCATTTGCCCTGAGACAAAAAGGTGAATCCACTGGAAAAAATGAATGAAAGGTCACCCCGTTTCACAGCCCTGCCTGAACATGCTCTGCCGTCCCTTCCAGTTACCACAGGGCAATGTGGGGATGGTACCAAGTTACTGGAATCCTGCATGAGCCTGTGATTCGTCATGGGCCCAGCAGAGGGGTGATGTTACCGCCTCAGCTGCTGGGGCAGAGTAGCTGAAGATCTGAGATTACTGGTGCTATCTCTCTACACAAGGTCAAGTTCTCCCCCCTCCACCCTGTCCTCCCTGCATCATTTTTCAGTTTGTAATCATGGGAAACAAAGACTTGGGCCCTTTAGATATACTCAAATTCAAATGCTTGTTTTCATTTACAAATGATATTTTCAGTTATGTAATGGGTGTATGTTGGTGTGTGTGTGTGCATGTGCGTGTGTATGCGTGCACACACACACACACACACACACACACACAAGAGCGCTATGCTTCTGGATGCTGGAGGAAGAAGTCAGATACCCTGGAGCTGGAATTCTGGGTAGCTGTGAGCCAGCTCATGTGGGGCCCGGGAACTGAACTCATGCCTCCTGGAAGAGAAGCGGAGGCTCTTAACCACTGAGGCAGCTCTCTGGTTCTCTTTGTTCTCATTTTCTAATCTGGTTTGTCCTCTCTTCTTACAAACCAGCAGTCACGGAATCTGCCCGCCATCACACTATGGCTCTTCTATCCTTTTGGCTGGCCTTCCCCACTTGAGGAGCTAAGGTGACTGTGTCCCCCAAAGGTGACTGTGCCCCCTCCCCAGGAGGAAGGTCTGAGCATTAGAAGGCTCAGGTGTCTTCACTGGAAGTGCAAGTTTTCGTGGGATGGCGCTAACTATCCACCATGGCGGAGCTAGTCTGGGTTCTCCAGCCTGACAGGGACAAAGCAGCCCACTCCAGGCCCCTCCCACTGCCCCCAAAGGATTAAACAACCTGAGCAGATAATGGCTGCCTTAAAAGGATCTTCTGCATGACTCAGATTAATGCTGTCTGTCGCCCAGGTTGGCAGCTAAACATTAATTAACAAAAAGAAAAAGAAGGGGAGGAAAAAGAAGAAAAGGAAAGGTAAACCTTCACGTGACAGCTCCTGCCAGACAAGGTGTGCAGTCTGTGTGCAAGGGACAGGGACAGAGAGTGTATTGGAGAGGGAGGCCGGGTGTAGCCGAAGCCCACACAGGGGTCAAGTTCCCAGAGCTGTGGGCCTGGAGCTGCTTCCTCTCATGGATCCCAGCCTTCTCCTGCCCCAGGTTTACCACAGCACTTCCTAAGCCTGCAAGACCTGTGCTCAGGGCTTTATTTCCAGAGGGAGCTTTGCCAAGCTGAAGCTCACTCTCCTGAGCCTGTTCCCTGCCACCCATGAGAGCCTGTTTGTCATCTCTGGTCTTCCCTAAGGGGCAGCAGAGGTCACTTTTGGGTCCTGAAATGGCTTTTCTCTCTCTCACATTCCCGTGCCATAAGCGCCCTTCTTTCTAGCTGGTGTTGTTGAAGTCCCTATCATTAGGAACATAGTTGTGACGTGGCCCTCTCTTTTTTAGCCGATGGTGGCACTGGCTGATAGATTACCCAGGCCGTAATGAATGACCCCACACACCCATGTGTGTATGGGCAGTGCCGCTTGGACTTGATCAATAAAAAACAAGTGAAAAATGTTTAAAAGACATGAAGTTTAGAGGGAGATGCTATGCGGGAGCCAAGGGGCGGCTTGGGCAAGCTGACATGATCAAATGTGTCCCATACATGTCAGCAGCTCTCCAAGAGTAAAAGGAAAGCGTTAAGAGCCAGTCTGGCATGTGATCATGTGATCGCTGGTCAGCCGGTGGAGCTGGACCTAGGTGCGCACTTGGGGTGGTGACCAAGCTGAAAGACTTATGCAACACATCTCAAGGAACAGACCTACACTGGGGACACTTCCAAGGAAAACACTAAGTGTTTTAGATGCGGGCTGTGGTCAGCGGACAGAGCCGCGTCACTGACAGGAATCTGGGAGAGCCGACAGATGCTCCTGGAATCCAAGTGTCCCTGAGGGGACAGGCTTTTAGACACAGCCAGCTGAGCAAATGCCACAATTCCTATGTTACCCTCTGAATTCCTTAGACCATCGGCACCCATGCAAGTGTTGGTACGGATGGCCTGAAGTCAGGTGAGAGCAGAGAGAGGAAGCTGGCTTTTGTAGCTCCATCAAGAGCCGGGGCGGGTGAAGTTCAAGGTGCTCACTGCCCCCAGCTGGCACAAGTGGAGACATTTTGTGCATGTGTGTGTGTGTTCATTTATAGACACCCCTGTGTACAGGCACTTGTGCATGTGTGTATACATGTGTGTGCAGAGACCAGAGGCGGCCTTAAGTTTTGTTCTTCAGCAGGGGTCCGAGTCGTCTTTTGAGGCAGGGCCTCTCCTTGGCCTGGAGCCCTGTGATTAAACTCCATGTCCCTAGTGCTGGGATTAGAAGACTGTGACCCCATACTTTGCTTTTATACCTGTGTCTTAGGGAGTCATACTTGGTCCCCATGTTTGCAAGGCAGGGAGGGGCTTTACCCAGAGAGTCCTGGAGATTTCTGATGGACATGCTGGGACATTTTCTACTGGCATCTCGAGGTCAAGGACACTTCTAGCTAATGTCTGGTGCATAGGACAGTTCTGCCCCCAATAAAACATGATGCAGCCCAAATGCCAGTACCCCCAATACCATTGCTGGGGGCGGGGGAGACAGGCTACAGTAGCCGGGTGAGTCGGGGGTGATTTGTGATGGAGACTCTGACCCCCTGGTAGAACCTTAAGCAACTGTGGTGGTTGTCTGCAAACAGTCTTTCACAACATTGAAGGCGGCTGTCCTGACTCCTCTGCCTTTCTGCCTGCCCCCTCATCTGTTCTAATCTGCCTTCGAGGGCCCCAAAGCAAAACCTGCCCCTCCTCCACCACACATACAAGTGCATTGCAGGCCTCTTAAGGGTGAAGGGCTCTCAAGTATTTCACAGTTTGGTTGGGCTCTCAAGTATTTCACAGTTTGGTTCGGCTCCAATTTCAAAGCCCCGAACAGTAAGTTTCTTCTTTAGCCTTCAACAAAGGAGTTTTTTCCTGTAACTCTGATTTCCCTGCCCAGGAGCAAGGGTGAGTGCCAAGCCCCAAGGGCTCATAGGTTAAATGACTAATATTTAATGAGCTCGTATTAACAACAATTATGCTAACCATGACACCTGAGCTCTCCACCTTGTTCCTAACCCTCAGTCTGAACAGCCCTTAGCTGGCAATGTTTATCTTGGGGCATATTTGTTCCCTATTCCGAAGTGTACCTTTGTGCTGTTCACAGGAACCTGTGACAATTCACCACGGCTGGGGAGCACAGCCATGGGCTAGAATTCAGCTGGGAGGTGGATTCCTTTGCCAAAGGCACACAATCCTTACTTAGGCCACTTTGCCTTTCCAGAATAGTAGTCCCTGGCCACCACCCTTCCCTAGCAGACATGAGCAAACCCTTAATACGGAAGAGATGGACGGAGACACCTCTGTCTCCTCACTCTGTCTCCTCATTCGCTGCCTCTTCTCATGTCAGGAACAGTCAGTGCTAGGCATGGCAACCGTGCTGAGGTGGGTGACTTTGTCTTTGAACCCTGTTCTGCTCTGTATCCAGCCCGCTCCTTCCCTTTGTCTCCTATACTCTTCCAAAGCTTCCCCTCCAGACCCCTTGCAGATACGTTCTCAAGCGGCTTACTTGAAAGTCGACTGGAGAGTTCCGCAGAGAGGCTTGTCATGCCGCTGGCACGGCCAGGTGAGATGGGTGTTGCCGGGTGCACGGAAGAGGAGGTGATGGATCCCAGGTACTGGTAAGACTGATCATAGGACCACGGTGGGGATGGCTGGATCTGCCTCGCATCTGCGGAGAGATAGGGGTGTTGGTGACAGATGGAGTGGGGTGGCGTCTTAAAATGAAAAGGTCTTATAATGATAACTAGTCACCATTATTTAAATGATTACACATGTATGCATATAGCTTGTTCATAGAATCCAAGTATTTGATGCCCCTGTGATATGGTGGCTCCCCTTAAAGAGGAGCAGTTCATGTGGGATTTTAGATTTTTATTTCATAGTGTTTCCTTCTAGACGCATAACATTGCAGGTTATACTCAATGACTTTAGGGTCCAAACATGACCTAACAGCACAGCAGGGCCGGAGGGGAGCAGAACCGACAGGCTGTCCTGCACCTCATGTTACCCTAAATGTCTTGCTCCAAGTATGTGTGTGGGACACCCAAAACCCATACACTCAAATATTTCCTGCAAGGCATGCTTATATTCTCACTACACACACTTACCAAATGAACACATACTATTCAGATATTTTAAACACTTAAAAAGCAAACAAAAGAGGTTCTAGAACCATCACAGGCCTCTGGGGTGCGAGCTATGGTGTAGCAATCCGCTGTGCAGACAGCCTAGCACCCCCAGCCCCACGTCTGAAACGACACGAAGCATAAAGTGTTATGCCGTGATTCATGCTCCGTCATGCTTTACTGCGGTGAGAAGAGTCAGGCCAGGCCTTTCTAACCTCGTAACTAAGCTGTGCAATGTTGCATAATATTTCATAGCCTTTTAAAATATGCTCTGGAAAATGACCTTTACCATTCGAGCCCAGGTTCTGTGTTTTCTTTGTTGCTGCTGCTGTTGTTGTTCTTTTAAACACAGGCTGTAGATTCGGCATCATCTTACTTCCCACTGTGGTTCAGTGAGGATGGCACCGCATTACACATGCCGAAGCCGTCAGCCCATCAGCCCTCATTTCCTCCACCACAAGGAACCTCCGTGGGTCCTTTGCCAGTGGTGGGCCAGCAGGTGGTGGCCATGAGCCTCTCCGAGCAATTTTGGGTTGTTTTCAGTCTTTTGTTTGAGCCAAAAAAAAAAAAAAAACCCAACAAAGCAAAAGCAAACAACAACAACAACAAAAAGATGTGACAATACAGTGTTTTTCTGTGTTTGTGTGAGAGGTCTCTTTCCTTTGCTCTGATGGGAGTGGAAGTGGGGCCACCATGAACACAGGAAAGCCAGAATTGAAATAGCCGTGTTGTTAGTTGTTGCCTCACAGGGGAAAAAAAATGCGTGCTAGGCCCATCTGTCGGATCAAACCTTCATACTCCTCTCTGGAGTGAGATGATCTCCAAACACCATCTGGTGGCGACAGGTCAGGGTCCTGGCTCAGAATTTCTCCGTTTAACTTATGTGTTATGAGAGTCGAGGAAGAATCAGGTGGGGGATGTGAATCCAGGCGTGGTACTTAGATCCTAACGGGGGGGGGGGGGGATTCTGGGAAGTGCTAGCAGGGATTCAGTGGGAGTTATCCAGAAAAGGCCTCAGCCTGAGAGAGCATCACCGTCAAGCATTCCACAAAGCCCGGGTGAGATGCTCTTCTTGAAGGAGCTGCTTTGGGTAAGTCCATCCATCAAAGCAAACACAAGCTGACTCAGCACGAGTTGTGTGCCAGGCATGTGATAATGTGGCCAGTCATGGTGGTGAAGAGGCGCAATGCCCCTGCCATGCTGGGATTGATCAGGGCACAGCTTCGAAGTGCAATGCTTGGAAAGGCTCCTTCCTCATGGACTTGTCAGCACACTGAGAATTTTTTTCCATCCATCCATCCATCCATCCATTAATCTATCCGTCCATCCACCCATCCATTCATTCAACATTTGCATATTCATCGGCTGGTGGAATTACTCACTGGTTCTGTCATTTATGTCTCCACACACAGTTTTGTCGCTGGGGCCCCTGGGGTAGGGACTCACTAGTAAATGGTTTTACGGTCTCTACCTTCTAAGAGGTCCAGCCACTGGAAGGTCGAGAGGTCATAGAGACCGAGTGCTAACTTGTGATGTGGGAGTGATTTCTTATTAATAAAGAAACTGCCTAGGCCCATTTGATAGGCCAACCCTTAGGTAGGCGGAGTAAACAGAACAGAATGCTGGGAAAAAGAAGCTTAGTCGAGGAGTCGCCATGATTCTCCCACTCCAGACAGACGCAGGTTAAGATCCTCCCTGGTAAGCCACCTCATGGGCTACACAGATTATTAGAAATGGGTTAGAACAATATGTAAGAGCTAGTCAATAAGAGGCTACAGATAACGGGCCAGGCAGTGTTTAAAAAAATACAGTTTCCGTGTAATTATTTCGGGCATAAGCTAGCCATGCGGGCGGCTGGGTGCCGGGGACACAGCCCCGCCGCTCATATCACTACAAACTTGCATGCCTAATTTGGACATGCAAATGGCTGCTTCCAAGGCAGAGGGAGAATGACAGTGGTGTTTGTGCTGTGCTGTGTGCTTACATTCTGCACTGGAGAGGAGCAGAATGGGAAGGCATTGGGCATACGTCACCGATTTGGGGTTGAATTCTGCCTTTACTGGAAACTAGCTTCAGCAGATCTCATCTTCTCCTGTCTGTCAAGGAAGAAGCAAGCTACAGGAAAAGAGACATGTCAGGCTGTGTGGCCATTGTAAATGCTCAGTCAGCCTGATTGACTTCCATAATTGTATTATTGCTAAAGGAAATGCAGTCCCGAGGTGTAGCTGATGCTTCCTGGGAAAGGCAACGCCCACTTGCACTGGGGTGGGGCCCAGGCAATACTGCTCTGCTTGGGGTTGAGCGTCTTGAGAAGAGCTAGGCTCTGGGTATTAAATGGTGAGTGAGGAAGGACGCTAGAATTCTGTGATAAAGAGAATGCGGGAATTCAATATTTCAATCAATTCATGCTTCTGTTTTTAAAAGTTCCCGATGAGAAAATTTAAACTTGGACTTTTTATATGTTGGTAGTTTCTGTAGGCTCATGTTTTCGATGAGAATACATGACCAAGGTCATTGCAAATATGGATAAGAGGGGCTCCCTCTCTCATTCCTGAACCTCACCCCCTTCCATCTGAAATGGAGGTGAAAGACAAGGGAGAAGTAGGGAGACAGAGCAAAGGAACATGGTGTATTTCACTCAGGAAAAGAACGTTTTAAGGCAACAACATCAGAATGTCTTCAGTGTCTGTCATGACCTGTAAAATAATTCATATCAGAGTGGCCGCCTTCTCCCACATTCAGCACCGAAGTGTAAAGAGCTGAAGAGCTACCATTCCTGTCACTAGAACAAGGAAAATGGTGAACAGAAAATCCCTGACCTTTCTGGATCTCCCAGGGAATTCTGGCAGTATAGCAGGCCCAAAGTCTGGGGAGGAAGCAAGCACAAAAGACCACACCAAGGGGACAGAAGCCTATGGGAGCGCATCGTGGGGACATCACAATGCTGAAAGCTGAATAGAGACAGATAGGAGAATACAAGTCTGGAGAGCTACAGTGCTGCCCAGAAGGGATGTGCTGTGGTCCAGGGACTCCACTGGGTTCTCACAGAATCCCATCTCACTGTGGACTATTGATGGAAGGGCTGTAAGGAGCAGAATAGGATAGAGAATTCACGGGAAGCTAAAGACCACAAGGACTCGAGAGGGGCGGGACTCCTATAGTTACACTAATTCACCCTAACCCAACCCCTGCCTGGATAATAGAAAACTCACACCAGAGGTCTGGCTGTGTTAGCTCATGCTATGGATGCATCATGCTCAACTCTGAACACATTACAAGATAGGGAAGAAATGTATGGACCAGAAAGACAAAGCAAGCAAGAAAACTCAGATGTGACACAGAGAGGGAATTTAAAATGGAAATTGTAAGAAAGTCTCAAAAGAAATTCAGGAAATGAAAAAGAGAAACAGGAAATATCTTTTATGAGGTTATTAGTAGGCAAGCCATAGCCGAGGGAAATTAGTGAACTTGAAAATATGTCAATACCAACTTGTCGAACTAGAAGGAAAAGAGAGAGAGAGAGAGCATGCACGCGCACGCACATACACACACACACACACACACACACACACACACACCCTACAAGTTGTCCTCAGCTCCTTACATACACTGTAGCGTGTACACACACACACACACACACACACACACACACACACACACACAGATGAGAGAGAGAGTTGGCAAGCAAGAGAGAGACTAAATAAATAAATGAATGTAAATGTTGTGGAAAGTAGTAACATATAACAAGTATCAAATAATGTTATTTGATTGTGGACTTAGTTTTTAAACACTGGAACAATCACTAAAGCAAGTTTTAAAAGATTTCATTGATTGATTGACTGATTGACTTTACGTCTGTAGGTGTTCAGCTACATGCATATCTGTGTTCCTCGTACATGCAGTGCCTAAGGAGGCTAGAGGAGGATGTCAGATTCTTCTGGGACTGGAGTTAGCAGACAGTCATTAGCCACTAGTGGGTACTAGGAATAAAACTGGGGTCCACTGGAAGAGCAGCCAGTGCTTTCAGTCTCTGACCCATCTCTTGAGCCCCCCTAAAAGAATGTTTTAAAAGTATACTTGCTATGTGAATAGGTGAGCTACAGTGAGATCATAAAATGTTCAGTCAAGGTGAGAGGAGACAAAAGCAGGGGGCGGGGCGAAGAGCCACGTGCAGCAGACGTGCAAGTGAAACTTCAGCAGATAATAATCCAGCTCTATCTATAAGCAGTTGAGACGTGTGAATTGCCTGCATCCACTGCAGAAGCTGTCGGCTACAAATAAAACTTCACTACCTGACGCATACAAATGGCTCATTTAAATACAGACTCAGGCCGGGTGACAGGGGTGGAGGGAAATCATGCTAACACCAATTCAAAGAGTGCCCGACTTGCTGCATTAGTTCTCTACAAAGCTAACTGAAGATGGAGATTTTCAAGGATAAGAGGTGAGTTACACGTTGATAATATGGCCAACTAATAGTACGTATTCCTTAGCAGGTGCCCAGTGAGCACAGTGTCAAGTCCTTAGGCAAAGACTAACTGAAATGCATGGAAAAGCAGACAAATCCATCATTCTGGCTGGAGACCTCAGCATCCCATGAACATTTTATGATCTCACTGTGCACCGACACACCATGCAAACAGAAGTCAGAACTCCGCCGACCTGGACAGTATCACCTTGACCTAACTAACATCTGTAGGCTATTCTTCGGAAGCCCACACGTGCACTCCCTGAGACGGACTACATTGGGGGTCATAAAATGCTGCTTGATCTTAAGGGCAAAATCATACAAAATGTTATCTTGGGCCACAAGGACTTAAAGTAAAACCAAACGGCTTCTTCCCTGCAAACAAAACACAAAAGCCAGTAACAGAAAGATTATTAGGAAATCTTCAGAAATTGGAGGTTATCTATAAATGCCATAGGGGCCAAATAAAAGATCTCAAAAATATTTATAATACTTGTCACTTGATGAAAATGAAAGCAAGCAACGTTTAGGCGACGGAGTTGGAGCAGCATTGGAGGAGGAATGTCTAGTGCTGGAGACATTTGAAAGGAAAGGCCCAGAATCAGTAACGAAAGCTTATGAACAGAAAGGGGGAAGGACGCACTCCATACCCACGGCAAAGAGAAGCGAACACGCTCTAAAGCAGAGGCCAACGGCACTGACTACAGACAACCCGAAGGAGCACGCCTGCTTTGAAAATCTAAAGCTTATCAGCTCACCCTCGCGCCCTCTCTGGGACATCCAGCCTCATTCAGACGAACCTTTGGTGGTGGTCCTAGCCCCTGACCTCACAGCCTGGGTTTCCCGGGGCCCTGAGAGTAGCTGGGGTGGCTTCTAGACACCTGTGTCAGGTTGGCAGGGCTCCATGTCTCCAGTGTAGCCAGAACCCCTTTTCTTGATCACTTGGGGGCGTCTCTACAACAACAAACCTCCTGTTCACCTTTGATCCGTTAAACATAAACAGCAGGCCATCCACCGGAGGCCTGTCTGCTTTGTAAAGGGTAGAAGCTGCTCTGTGAACATCTAAACCTAAGGGGCTTGTTCTGGCCTTTTCCTTAGAGGAGGTCCCTGCCCTGTGCAAGGAAGGCAGAGTGAGTCCTTTGCAGGGTGCCCTCCCAGCGTGCCTCGGTCACGGGTAGCTGGTGTAATGCCCCCTTGGATGCCTCCGAGCACACAACAGGATGTGAGTCAGGACTCAGATGTGAGTCAGTTTCCAGGGTGATGTGTCAGGGCGAGCCCCAGGGGAGGTGTTCATTTTTCATCTTCTCCTCTGGGACCCTTGTGAAGAAAGAAAGGTCCAGGCTACCTTGTGTATGGAAGAAGGGGTACCCCCAGATGCTTGGACAGCTGCCCCCTCTCACCCCGAATTGTGCAATGTCAGCTTTTATAGCCCTGATGCTGGGCAGGTGACTCCCTCGGGAAGCCTGTTTCCCTGAAGTGTCTAGTGTTTTTGAGAAGCAGTGCTTCTGGCTTCTGTGGTGGACACTACATCCCCGACAGCACCGATGTCAGTCGAGAGCAGAGCACCTCCCTGCCCCCCAGGTAGCGAGCATCGGATTAGCATAACCTCAGCATTATCAGCGGAACCCCATGATAACATGACTCAGTTCCCACCAGCCCTGGATTCTGGAAGAAAGGAGGGGGGTTGTGAAAGATCCCTGGGATTTGCCAAGCATTTTTCTCCCACTGGCTGCAGTTAGTCATGAGCGGCTCAGCTGCCTTCGCTGTTCGGGCTTTGAAGGGAAGCATCCACAGAGCCAGGATAGAGACCTGCCTGGGGATGCTGTTCCAAAGGCCTTCGGGGGCTGGAGGCCCCCATTCTCCCTGACATCCATCCACCCTGGAGGTGACAGGCTGCTTGGGAAAGGGAAGAGTTGTGTGTGGCTCCATCCCCACCACTTCTGCTTCCAAGTCCAGAATTCCTCACTCCGCCCTCCCCTCCCCAGGAGGTTTTGTGACTTTGCGGTCAGGATGCTATGAATCTGAAATGCTGCTCCTAACCCTGGTGGCTCACCCCAGAGTCCTTTTCCTCTCGAACCTCTGTTTCCTCATCTTTTAAGCTGGGGGGGGGGCGGGAGGAGGGGGGTGACTAGACTCACCTGCCTCACAGGTGTGAGCGCTAATTAATGTTTGTGGTCCAGCTTTGAGATCCTCAGATGAAAGGCGCCCTATAAACGCAAAGTGCTCTTCCTCATTAGGGCTGCCAGACAGTTCCCAGGGGAAATAGTTCAGCCCTCACCACGAGGCCGCTCCCCTCAGCCAGATCAGTCTGAGACACGTCTGGAAAGCGCTCTGTACTTAGGCAGAGTCCTCCCTGTGCAAGGGTTCAGGGATAAGTCACCAGCTCCTAGAAAAGGCGGGGCTTTCATAGCGTGGCTCATCTCCTTTGGCACCGTCTCTCCGCTGTGGACAGAGTGGCCTTTCGTGTCCAGACGGCAGAGGGACTGTGGTTCTGAGGGCACCGAAGGCCCCCGTCGGGTTTCTGTCCTGCCCTTTCCTGCAGATAACTAACTTCAGCGAATGCTGTTGAAGAAGCACCCCCCATAAATGCCTCATCTGTAAGGACTGTCTGTACCCCCACTTCTACGCCCCTGACCTCTTCTCTTTCCTAGGCCTAGAGGAGCCTATAGCCAGGCTGGATACAGTCCATCGTGTACCAGCCCTTCTGTGGGCACCCTGCCGAACTCTCCTTCCTTCCTGTCTCCTCCAATGCAGTCTGGAAAAGCTGAGGCGAAGACGTCTTTCAGCACCCCTGGTCCCCAAGGGTCCTCCCCCAGTATCCTAGTCCTCTTTATTCCCTCCTTGAGTCCTGGGGTGAGGGAGAACTTCTGTGTTGGGTCAGAAGTCCCTCTGCAGCTCGGCGCTTAGCCCTCAGTATTGAGGGAGAGGGCTCTCACCCAGAATAGAAGCTGTTGTCACCTCCTGTGGGACACTGTAGGCCAGAGAACCTCGGACCTCCTGGGACTGCTCGCGGGGTAGAATGTTCTGGGTAGTGTCCACTGACAGTAATGCACACTGCAGATTTTACTCGCATAGCTCGGATCAGATATTAGAGGCTGCTTCGAGCTGGCTGTGGAAGACTCCCTGCTGCTGGTGGGGCTCCGGGCCATCCCTGAGAAGTGCCCACTGTGTCTTCTACTGAGAACTAGATGCTGTAGGAGCTGTCCCTTGCTGAGGTCACTTTAAGTAACAGGACTGAGAGTTTATGAGAGTCCTTATAATGAATGCCTTAGGGCAGCGGCTCTCAGCCTTCGGGTCACAACCCCCACAGGGGTCATAACCCCCGTAGTAGATACCCTGCGTATCAGATATTTACATTATGATCTGTAACAGTACCAAAATTACAGTTGTGAAGTAGCAATGAAATAGTTTATGGTTGGGGGAGGGGTCACCACCACACGGGGGAACTGTATTAAGGGGTCACAGCATTAGGAAGCTGCCTTTGAAAAGGAGAAGACATTTTCTTGGGAGCCTGCAAGGGTGTAGATGATGGGGTCACTGCCCACATGTTGTCATTACAGGACAATTTGGGGCTCCAGGGCTTAGCCGAGAGTGAAGCCTGGCCCACTGCAGACTCTGTTATGCCATCTGGCAGCCTCGTTTCCTCTGGGGATGGTCCCTGTTCCCTGTACAGCCCCAGATCTCTGTGCTGAGGGCTGTCACCTAGCCAACACTCAGGACCTCTGGTAAGAGCCGAGGGAGCCTCCACTGCAGCAACCAGACCCTCCATGTTCTCTCTGCGTGCCTTCTGAGCTGCAGCCTTGAGTTTTGTTCTAGTGTGGTAGTGATGTTGTCAAATGTCAGAATTGCTTGGAAATCGCTAAGGTAGCTTGAAGGCCAAGATTTGGGCTCGGTCAGCCTGTGTCATCCTATGATCAGGGTCTTGATTCATTCTTATTGAGTTCTAAGTACAGATGACGGTTTTCTATAGCAGAGTCCGAAAGTAAATTTATATTCACGTGGCCAGAAGAGTCAAGACCACATCCTCTAGAATGTTCCCGAAAACAAACAGAAGGTGCTCAACTGTGTTACGGTCTGTGCAGGTCCCACGCATCTCTAGGATTTGGGTACCACACCTCTGTGCTGTCCTCTCCCCCAAACCAGCAGCCCTTAGGCCACAAGAGAGCAATAGGTGTGACTTTCAGGTCTGAGCTGTTAGGATGGAGACACTAGCTGTCCGGTGACACTGTGTTGAGGCACTGTGCTACTCCCTGGGGACGTTTCCCCGACCTGTGAGGAGTGGTGATGACATCACCTTCCGAGGTTACTGGAAGGGTGAAATGGGACCCTGGCCTGATCACTGTCAATGCAGTTACTTGCACTGAGAGACAAGGTAACGGTGTGCAGAGTGAGAATCGCTTGGCGGGTGCACAGTAGAGATCCCTCATCCACACTGCCTGTGTTCCACATAGCAGACGGCGGTCAGGCCCCATAGGGCTACTAGGAATGAGACTTGCCTCAGCCAGCCAGAGTTCCAGGGTGCAAACCGTGGTTTCCACAACGATGTGTGTGTGGTTCCGGTGGCTCAGTGCCAGCGCCGAGACACAGTGCAAGCCCCTCCTCCCGCACCACCACTTCACAAACACTCTTGCACAGCCTGGCTCAGGGCAGGGTGGCACGGTTCCTGCCAGGGCACAGGATCTGAAAGCTGAATAGCAAGTCAAAGATTCATTGTTCTTTGTCTTGAGAGGTGTGAGTCATGTCAAAGGGGTGTTCTTTCTTTAAGAGCACACTCCCCACTCACAGAAGAACATTCCGACACAGGGAAATCGAGAATTCCCCCAAAGGTGAAGTGCCTAAGCCCCCTTTGATAAATGCTTGCAAGAGAAATCCAGTTGGTGTCTGCCCCCATGTTTTCATCATACTTTGTGTATTGGGGCAGGGCCATAGTGGGGGGAGTTCAGGTCTGGTGTCTTACAAGACTGTTCTCTTCCTGCCTGAACCCTGGCCACTGTCAAACTTCCCTTACCTACATACCAGACTTGGGTTCTTGGAATCAATTTCTTGAAGTGGAGCCAGGAGACCAGAACTATGGAGAGCTGTGCATTGTGCTCCCCCCACCCCCCGTTCATCTTCTAGTCAGGCTATGCACATGTCTCTCTCTCCCTGTATGAGAGGGATCTCTAAAGTCCAGGGTCTGTCAGAATGGAAAGATGAACCTTGCATGATTCCTGGCCATTCTCGTCTGGGTTGTTCCAATACATCCTTTCACGAGAACTATCCTGTCTGACTGTACATGCAATGGACGCTGACCGCTGTGCTTCCATTTGGTCTCTCATGGCCTCTCCTCCCTGCTATGTAATAATGCTAGATCTGAGAAGTATGTTTGCATTACGTAAGGGAGGGTCTTGTCCTCTGACTGGAGACACGTACCCCTCACATACCTTACCATCCGACCATCCCTCCTGCTGGTGGCCTCAAAGAGACCCTGGGATGCGTGGCTGCGATCCTGGAGCTGACCTCCATTCCTGAACTTTGATGTGCACCCACCAACTACATCCCGTCTTTTACAGACATGTCTTTAGAAGGAGCGGTGCTTATCACATATCATAAACACAAGGCTGCTCCTCCACAGCCAGCGAATGTTCTCAGCAACCTCTCTGTGCCTCAGAGACTGCTGAATTACTCAGATACTCACCCTCAAGCACAGGGTTGGGGCGAGGAGGCTGAGGCCCTCCCCTCCCTGTTTGCACATCTCTGCTCGAGCTTTGGGTTGGTGAGAGTTAGGAACATCGTTGCTATCAGCCACCAAGGGAGGCACCAGACCATTCTAGCTTCTCTGCTGCCTGGCTGTAATCCCTCTCTCATTTTCATGGGAGAGCCACACGAGGGGGACTTGCTCACTTGTGTTTGTGGCCCTCTTGCAACACCCCAAGTAATTGACCTTGATGTGAACGAATTGGGATTGCAATAGATGAATAGCGGGTTGGTGGGGCGGAGTCCACCGTGCAGAGGATACCTTTGAAGATAAGAGCTGTGCGTACTTTCATAAGTTAATCCCTGACGCTCCCAACAAAGGACATAAACTAATAAAGGCAGACGCGTCTGGGGGCAATCTCCACTCGTGCTCCGATTCAGAGAGGCAAGCGGAAATCTGCCAGAATTCTTTTAAACTCTCATACAGATCTCGATAAAGGGGGAAAAAAAAAGAGACACGTTTACCATGCAGAGGAAAACTCTTGGTAATCAGCACAACTCTGATGATCTAAAGATTCACAGCTTCATTTATTGACGTAGGGAAAGCAAATGGCATTTCAAATACAACCTTCATACTTGAATAGCTGAGGTCACCCTGAGAAAGGATGATGCCAGGCGGAGCCCAGCGGTGGAAAACCTCCCTCCAGAGAGCGCCTTTGATTTACAAGGTCAAGGCAGCCCTTCACACAGATGCGATGGGTTTTTAGTGGCTTGGACTCAGATGGAAGGGAAGAAATGTACAGGTTAAGATAGCGGGTGGTCCTGGAACAGCTGCCTGAGCAAAGGGGATTGCCAGCGGAGGACAGAGGCCCCGGGGCTCTGCAGGCTCACACACACTGTCTCACACGCTGACCTCGTGTGTGCACAGATGAGACACTCAGGACTTCCCCACGCTGGTGTGAACCAGCAGCAAACCCTCCTCTGCAAGATTTTTAGCCATGCCAGAGCACAGGCTTGATTAGAGTCAGGAAAGCAAGAAAGAGACATTAAGTGGGTGCTGTTTACTATCTGATGGAGCATAAGAGGGTCCCTAACAGAATGGTTCAGCTCCTAACGTTAAAATATCAAGGGAAACCTGACCCAGAGAAGGACGTTCTGACTCGGTAGTTGGGCCAACTTCAACAACAAAGTAGAAAATGGGGCCTGGAGAGGCCACTGGGATTGAGGGCAATGTAAGTTAGCACTGTGGCCCGGGGGAACCGCACATGAACTGAGGGGTGAGAGGTGGGGCAGCTGTGGGTAGCCTGCACCCGAGGAGAAGCGTGTCTCCATACTGGAGTCTGGGGCAACTGTTTTCTCAGTCTCGGGGCTGACAAACCCAGACTTGGCATCGACCGATGGCTGAGTCCAGCCCTGGGGAAGCCACAGGTGTAAACGACCAACCAGATTGCTCCTGAGGTGACCGCTGGCTTTGCCACCTTGGTAGGGACAGGCCAGCACTTGCCCCTCCTGGGTTTCCTGGGCACGAGTCACACGTAACTGGATAGCGATGTGGATCACTGTCAGCAGCTCTGAGGTCTCATTCCAAAGTCTCATGGAATGATGGAGCAGAAAGCAGCCCTAGAGACTCCCTGTGCCAGCTCCAACTCCAAGAACACTGAGGCCCAGGGTGAAGAGACTCTCTCTGTTCCCAGCAGAAGGTTGGCGTGGGGTCAAAGCTGAACTCCTGGCTAACTGTAGACCTGTTACCTCTGTAAGACCACTGGAAAGCACCCCTCCTCCTATCTACGGAGGGTACACTGGCAAAATGGAAAGGCTTAAACTTCAAAAGCTATGCAAATAATTGCCAAGTATCTTGGTGGGACGGGCCCTGGGGAGGAGGCTCTTCCTGATAACAGGTCTGTAGGAACTGGGAGCTGGTGGGTGGGGTTCCCTCAGAATTCAATCTTAGATTTATTCCCTGGAACCCAAGCTGGATCTCAAATAAAAGTTGGTATCTGTTGCTATCACCCTTCACAAAATAATCCAGAATCAAGGGCAGGACCGGAAGAGACCATTTTGGGGTCATCACAGGGAGCCAGGGGGACAGCCACCGGGGGAGTCACATTGTCACCCTTAGCCTTTTCTTCTAATGGCTTTAAGCCAGCAAGCACTACGCTGCGCCGACTTAAAACCCTTTTATAGAAAGTGCCGTCCTCTTTCTGTTCACATCACTTAGAATAATGAGTTAGCTGCACTTGTATTAGTCTGTCTTTCAAGTGGATTAGATTCACAAGCTCGTTCCCCTCCAGTCTCGCAAGCTTTTGGCCTGGCTGTCTGAACCTCCAGATTAGACTGTGAGTACAGGCCAGACAGCAATGAAACGCAATTACCTAGGCAAACTTTTGAAGGATTCGAGCCCTGGGGCGCAGGCTGTTTACCAGCGCCTGAAAGCGCCCGTTGTGCTGAGCAGGAGCAGTTGCTGTGGTCGTTTGGATCCTGCCTGCCACTGGACTGCAGGCAGGATTTCTGGGGGCTGATAACATCAGCGTCTGTCCGCACCTCAGCACCTCAGGGTCTTTCTGTTTTCAACAAGAAGACACAAGCACCAACAAAAGCCCATTATAATATCTCCCTTTGTGTTCGCTGACTCTCTCTTACTGGCTTAGTAGGGTTTTTTCTTTCATTCTTTCTCATATGTATTGTGTACCATCTTGAAGGAAAAAAAAAATCCAGAATCCATTCTATGACTGACTGGCTCTGTAACTAGGTTCTTTGGAAGTGAACAGCCTTTCTAAAAAACAGGAACTTCCTGTCTTTTTTTTTTTTTAAATAAGAAACACAACAGCTCATCCACAGCACTTTCTTCCTTGATTTGAACAAAAGAGTTTCCAAGAGCACCCAGGGAAGGAGCATCCCAAAGGGGATGAGTGGGCCAGGAGGCCAGAGGGCCTCTCTGTGGAGTAACAGCTGACACTGTTTCCCGGATGGAAGACAGAGAGGAGAGGGTGCACTTCTCTCCAGCTGGCAGAGTACGCTCCTCTGATCAGAGAAAGGAGGATACGAGGGGGAGGCCAGGGGCTGTCCCTGGCTTCCCAGGTTGGTGGGAGACTCCAGTAAAGTCACCAGAAGGCAGGGACATGACCCTGAAGGCCCCGGACCTAGAAATAGGTCAATTATTTTTAAAGAAAAGATTTCTTGTAGTTCAGACTGGCCTTGAACTTGTTATGTAGCTGAGAATGGCCATGAACTCCAGATTCTCCTTCCCCCACCTCCTGAATGCTGGGATTACAGATGTGCACTGCCCGCTCATTACAAGAAGTGCTTGGGATCGAATGTGGGTTTACCCATGCTAGACAAATGCCCTTCCAACGGAGCTACAACCCTAGGACCTGGAAAAGGACTTTTTTAGGTGAGGAAGGCAAGAGGGGTAGAAAGCTGAATCAAATGTTTCAAAGGATGGATTTGAAGAAGAATCTCAGAATGTGGTCCGGGAAGGAAGCAACAGGCAGGCACGACTGAAGGGCAGGAAGCAGGAGCCAGGCTTGTACGAAAGACGAAAGAAGTAGCAGTGTGGTAGGGGCTGGGATCTCTAGGAAGTTGTGGGTAAATAAGACATCTTATTTCAGGGCCCAGGTCTCTAATTAAGCATGCAAGGCAGGCTCCAGTATGTGGAAGGCTGCCTTGGGTGAACCTTTGCTGTCTGCAGAGGAAGGAAGACAGGGAAGGGTGAAAGGAGTGTATGTGGGGGTGCTGTCGGGCCTGAGGCTGCATGGCGGGGGTGGGGGGTGCTGTGGGGCCCGAGGCTGCATGGCGGGGGGGGGGGCAGGTATCAAGAGAGTCTCTGCTTTTGTGAGCATAGCCATGGAAAGTTATGGGCCAGAACAGCAAGAGACAAAGGGATTTGCCATATTCCTCCTTGCATTACTTCCTGCCTGGAACTCTGAAAAGGGATTCAGACTCAAAAAATGGCCTACTTTGCCCCTGTGGATCTAAGATCAGAAAAAAAATACTTTTCTAGGGACTGCCACGGGCTCCTTTACCTAAAGACGTGGACTTCCTGAGACCCAGAGAAGTGGGAGAGAGGACTCAAGGCCACCGAGAACTCTACCAACTGTTGTGCGGGTCTCAGAGCCCAGATGTGTATAGGAGGAGGTGCTGGATCACATGGAGCCCGTCCTCCTGCTAGCTGACCACCCTGCAGCGCTGAAGGACATCTGCGCAGCCAGGGAAAAGGCAATGGGCCCTACAACCTCTCTGGTATAAACAGAGAGCAGGTGGAGGGGAGGGGGAGGGGAGGCCACACTAAGGAGGGCCCTTAGGTTTAGAAGTTAGGGAGAGGATTCAGCTTGGTCCTCGGGGAGAGGATGTCCTGAAGAGGGGGCACATGAAGTGTGCTAAAGAATGGGAGGGTACTGGAAGTGGTAGGGAGGGGAACAGGACTGCCACAGGTACTCACTTATCAGAGAGGGAGGCAGGTAAGGAGTAGTAACTCATAATCAGTTAGTGCCTTGGTCTCCTCCCTGCTCCCCTGCTTAGTGTGAGTCATTCCAGAGCTCGGATGGGCGAGGGAGCCATGGAGAGACCCTTGCAGCCTGGACTACCCCAGGGAGGCATTGCTTGAGAGGGGGATTTAAAATGGGCAGTGAAAACAGACTCTGGATGCCAAGTCTTTGGCCTTCAATTGGCTCGAAAAGGCAGTCATGGCTTCTTCAGCCATGACCTTCTGAAGGTTACATGGTCAGACTAAGTGGGCCCAGTCAGTGGCCCAGGACCGAGAGGGGTTTATAATGAGACTCCCCGAATGCAAGGGTGGCAACAGGAAGCCACAGGCTCTTCACTTGAGTCATGCGGGTGGCATGCACACCGAGGTCAGAGGCCTCATTGTTCCTGTACACTATGGCCGTTCAGCTGCTGCTGAAAAGCTGTCCCTCCGGGGATGTGTGCTGATGGCTGTCTATGGAGACACAAGGATGGCTGCATCAACAGTGATTTGTGCTAATAAAAGGATGGGCCAAACTTCAAGTCTTCTAAGTCCTCCATCGCCAGTGAACTAAACGGTGTTTGGATTCCCCTGTGGTGCCTCCAAGGAGGAAGTTCAGAGATGGGTTTTGGTTGTAAATGAGTTCTTTGTAGCTCTCACAGGATGGCCACAGGTACCTAAGTCTGGGCAGGTTGCTGGGAGACTAGTGAGCTCTCTGGGTCCCCAAGGCATGGTGGCTACCAGTGGGAGAACCACCCAGCATTCCTGTATGGCTTCCATGTTCTGGCATCATAGGATGCCGGGGACAGTTGCAGAACCCTTGTTTTGCGCCTGTGCCCTGCACAATCCTGCGAGTATGTGTCTGTCACCAACTGACTAATGCGCCTTCAGAGCCATCGGCCTTGAGGGTGCCTCAGTCACTAAATGAGACATGGGGGGGAGGATCCCCTGCTGTTTCTGTTCCCTCACTAGTGCCAGCAGAGAAAAGGAGGAAAGGGAGGAGACAGGGGGGCACAGCCACCAGGAGGGGGATGGGCTCAGGTTCCCACACTGGGTGGATGGGATAAAGGTTATACCCCCTCTTCATTCTGCCTCTCTACTGCCTGCTGTCCTCACCATGGCTAGAAATCGATTGTCTAAGAGGCCTCTCCTTATGCAAGAGAATGTTTTTCCTAAGGGGGCTGCTGTTGGTATTATGATTTTTTTAGTTTCTAAATATAAAGATAAATTTACAAAGTGGGGGAGGGGATAGGAGTGGGCAGGGAGGAGAGTCCCGGGGTGGGAAAGAATCCAAGGGTCAGCTGACCTCAATATTTCCCAAGTCTTGCCTTGGCTTCTCCAGTCTTCCCCCTCCTACCAACCCCTCCTCCAAGTTCTGAATATGAAAAATAAGCAGCCTGGGCCAGGGATGCGTCTAACAAGGCCCTCATTGTCCTAGACAGGTGTGAGATTGGACTTGATCCGTGGCCAACACCTCCAGCACCAGAGCCAGCCATGGAAGCTGCAAGCGTGCCCCAGCCCTCCAGTAATGCCTCTGCAGCCAGCCAGAGACTCAACAATTTAAGGCTTAACACGCACAACATAAATCAGAGGAGGATGGACCAGCCGACCGGCAGCTTCTTGGGCAGGTGCCTGCAGACTGTCTGCAGATCAGACCCTGCCTGTTTGGGTTATTTGAGACTTTTTTTTTTTTTTTTTTAAAATATAATATAAAGATGAGAAACTGGGTGGAGCTGTGCGTACCGGCACACTGGGGTTTGCCCTATCTTGTCCCAACAGCCCCTCGTTTGCCTGAATGGTGTTTTGGAGGGACTTCTCAGGACAGTTCCCTGTGTTACTCCCAAACACTAGGAATGTGTTGCAGCCATGGAGCCGAGAGCAGGCGGAGGAAAGCCCAACACTTTGGCTAAGAGTGTGTGCACCGAGCAGGTCACTTTACTCCCCACCCCCCAGCCCCAGGCTCCCGTTGCTCATCTATTTCAGGAACAGGCTGGCCACCCCATTCTGTGACACTCATCGTCACTGTCAAGTTCAAAGTCACCACCAGTCTGTTCAGATCAGGTGCAGCCACGATGGGTGGGAGATAAGTTCACTGGATGCTAGGGGCCCGAACGGATCCTTGGCATTTCCCAGCACACCCTTCACTAAGCTAATCTTATCTTCTTCGGAGACTTGTGTTTCTCAGACCATGGAGAGGCAAGCCCAGAGTGCAGGTCCCCTGGGAGTTCGGTCACGACTTGTCAAGAGCACACTCTGTGGGTGGTGAAGGTGGAGATGACAGGCCTGCAGGGCTAATTAGGGAAGGGAGTCGGGTCCCCATTCCCTTTTAAAAGCCAGTTAACTATTAAGTAAATACCATTTGAGGGCCAGAATGCTGGAGTCCTCATCTTTCTCAGTTAAGGAAGGGGGCCAGAAGCCGCCCTTCAGTGCAGGACAGGGCTCTCTGGCATCTCAGGGAGGATGGTGGCCCATCTTTACAAACTCCGGGGCAGCTTTTGATCTAGCCATTCAAGACCTGACTCTGAATTCACGGGCAAAGATCTGGCTGTCATAGGGACGCCTCTACACCCAGGTCTCAGGTCACTCCCTCTCATGGCTACTCAGTCTTCTGAGAGTAAATGACGTGAGATTGGCAGCCACATTCTGAACTGGGTTGAGGGGACTGTCACTCGGCATCTCCTACCCCTCCCAGCCCAGGGCCTGCCAGAGCGGCTGGCGCTCCCACAGCTGTGGCCCAGCTACCCCACACACCTGTTTGCTGTCCTCCTCTTGGCCTGAAAGCCTTGGCCACAGTGGCAAGCAGGCTTAAATTTAGGGCAGGGCTTTTGGGGGAGGAAAATCAGCAGAGGGAGGTAGTTACTTAAAATTGCACAGGGAGATGAAACCGAGTTCAAAGGAATCGTTCCATAGATGGTTAAGCATTAAAAGCACGGAAGAGCTGGTCCATTCACACACAGGGAAGCAAAGGGAAGGGGGAGGGGCAGCCTCTGCCCACTGCCCACGTGGTCCCTGGGTTCAGGAAGTGACCTGTCAGCTTGTTGCAGCTGTCGGTAGGGCTGGTACTATGTGTTTGCACCGAGGAGGGAGAGAAAGGCTGTGTACCCTTATTCAGATAAGAAAAATACAGTCAAGTCCCTTTTTAAGAATAAAATTCAACATTAAGAAAAGAAGAAAAAGGATCATAAGAAACTAAATCCTATCCTCTCCCTAGGCCAAAAACACATTTCAGGAAAAGACTGAGTAAGGCTGAGTAAGGCTGAGCTGTTCCCATAGGACAGGCTTAAATACAAAAGGACAGACTCATGCTGGGAGACCTCAGCTGTAGATGGGGCCCACAGTAGAAAGTCTCTGGGCCTTTAGAGGGGTGGCGGGGGTGGGTGTAGGGGGGAAGAGGCCCCAAGCAAAGAAGTCTAAAAGTCCTTTCAACCTTGATAGTTTATATTCTCGTATGGCCTTGTGGGATAGTAACTATGGATTGTCCCATCTGAGTTTATCCAAGGAACCAAAGCTCAAATCACATTCCCCTCTATTCTCGCCAAAGCTGCCACTGCTTCTGAGGACTACGGGGAAGAGGTCGTTGTCACGGAGTGGCCGTGAGCCTCATAGGGCAGGACTGACGTGGAACCCCCAGACGAGCCTGCAGAGCCAGGGGCGAGAGCTGGAGTCGTAATGAGAGTTACAGGAAAGACGGGAGCATCTCCTGGGCGCCATGGTCAGCGCATCCCAGAATGCTTCACAGCCTTAGGGAAGGGTTTGTGTAAGAATGAGAGGAAAGGCTCAGTCGGGCCGTGTGCTGGGCATCCAACGCTCTGTGGGTGTTGACTTAGTCTTCAAGAGCATCCAAAGTCAGTGGCTAGGCGCAGGCCATTTTACAAAGAGAGCCGGTTGCACAGGGACTCAAGGGCTTCTTGCAGGGTCACATGACTAGGAAGGGCACAGCGTGGGGTCAGAACCCCGAAGCATTATGGATCTGCATTAATTAGGCTTTTCTAATATCGTAGGCTCCCCTAGGCCCCTTGTTTGTTCTGGGTTCCCTCTGAAGACTAGATATGAAGACTGGTTCTGTGCTGGACCATGCAATGGATGGACAGAGGGTTTGGTGCTTTGCCTTGCCATCTCTAGAATGGTAACTTCTCCAGAGGAAGCCATGGGTAGACAGGGAGAGAGTCTAAGAGTAAGAACCACACTACAAAGGTTCTCCACAGTAGTGGTTCTCAACCTATGGGCTCACCTAAGACCACCAGAAAACGGGGATATTTATAGCACTATTTATAACAGCAACAAAAATACATTATGAAGCAGCAATGAAATAATTATATGGTTGGGGGTCACCACAACATGAGGAACTGTGTTAAAGGGCCACAGCATCAGGAAGGTTGAGAACCGCTGCCCTACGGTGTCCTCCCACTCCAGGGTGGGAAAGAATCAAATAGGAAGTCCGGAAAAGATGCTGGCCCAGGAATAACAAGGCTCCCTTCCGCTTCCACCTGAACTGGCTACCCATAATTTTATACAAATCCAATTTCAAAGTCATGCTTTGTAATTTATGGAAAATCATATTAAATTAGACAGATCTATGTCTGGGCAATGGCTTCTCTCATTCAACAACGTATGGTGCCTCAGAGCTTCTGGGAGCCTGATCACACAGCAAAAGGTATCATCTCCCCCCTCCCCACAAAAAAACCCTGTCAATTAGAGGCAGGAGGGTGGGGGCCCTGGGACATCTCAATCAGTTTTCCTGAAAGTGTTAGGGGTGACTGTAATTCCTTCAAGATACTGTATTCCGGATTACAGAATGTTTAGGACCAACCAGTGACTCACTTGCATGACGAAGAGGCCTAGGACACTTACGAAAATCAGTGCCAGGGGCAGGAAGACGGTCAGTCAGCCAAGGGTTTGCCTCACTGAGGTCCCAGGTTGACCCTCAGAACCCATATAAGAAGCAGAGTGTGGTGGCCCAGGACTGTAATGTCATGTCAATGGTGCTTTCATGGGACATTGTGGGTGACATGGGAGGTAGAGAGAGGAGATCTCTGAAGTTTGCTGGTCCTTTGGCCTAACCTACTTGGCAAAGCTCAAGGCTAATAAGAGATCCTGTCTCAAGCAAATGTGGCAGTTATTTGAGGAATGAACGCTGAGGCCATCCCCTGACCTCCAGACACCTGAGGCTGTCCTCTGACTTTCATACACACACGTGTGCATATACCTGCCCATATGCATCCTACCGGAAAGGTACACACGGAGAGAGGAGGGGAGAGGACACAGAGAGAACTGTGTCAGGTGACAAGACAAGGAGCTAACCAAATTGAACCTTCTAGGTTCATGGTTCTCAACATGTGGGTCTCGACCCCTTTGGAGAGTTGAGCGACCCTTTCACAGGCATCTCCTAAAACCATCTGCATATCAGATTTGCGACAGTTACAAAATTACAGTTACGAGGTAGCAATGAAAATGATGTTATGGTTGGTGGGTCCCTATAACGCGAGGAACTGTATTAAAGGGTTGCAGTGTTGGAAGGTTGAGAACCTCTGGATGAGGTTTCCTCTGTCTGCGACCCGTGCCACAGTGTTGTTGGTGGGCAGTAACCAGACCACCCGTTCTAGTCTCCTCTACCAGCATAAACTGTGATGGCTCTCCTGCCGCCTTCCTTGTGATCGTCTTTGTTGGCTCAACGGCTCTGGCAGTTGAGAACCCACAGGTGCAATCCCCAACCTACGCTGCAGTTTTCAAGTTGAGGGTGGGAATGGAGCAGGATCAAGTCTGAGCACTCTGGGCTCCTTCTTAAGAGAGCAGCCTGGCTGGAAACCCCACAGCAGCGGCTCCTCAGACTGGGGCAGCCGGGTTGGTGTGTGGAGTGGGCGGAACTGACCTTGAGACAAGACGTCTAAATAAGCCACTTAGTGGGCAGAAAAGCCGAGTCAAGCCTTTGAGTGTGGGCTGGCTTTTACAGATATTTTAATAACTTTATCATTCTATAATTTGCCATCTGATACGTGCAGAGAGACGTGCTAATGGAGAGGGAGTGGCCGCAGCACTGCGGGTGTCCCGCGAGACTTCATAAAGCAACCGTGTTCTCTCCCCTTGGAGGAGCAGCAACTCGGAGAAGTGCAGCTCGCCCCGTCTCGTTAGCTCCTGTTCCCTTTTTATCTCAAGATGTTCTCTTAAAGCCACTAAAGAAGCCCTTCAAACCATGCGAAGGGGAAACAGCCACGGTTTAGCTTTGAGCCTGGGCTCTGGCCTTGGAATGACTCAGGGAATGTGCAGAGCCCTGTGGGAGACTCCTGCCAAAGTAGGTGCTGAGAACTGATGAAGCTGGAGACTGCCCTAATGGGTGAGCCACTGCACCCACGAGAACAGTGCTTCATACATCTTCCCTCCCTGGGGAAGTTTGGCTTTTATTCCACCAATGGGGTCTCTCCTCATCCCAGGATCAGATCGATTCTAACATATCCACTGCCACACTCCCAGGACTGGCTGGTCACCAGCTGCCCAAGTCTTGATAAGCGTAACTGTGTTAAATTCTGGAACCCCAAATTCAGTGGCCCAAGTCTATAGTGATATTTTATTTGTTTTAATAAATAAAGCTTGCCTGAAGATCAGAGGGCAAAGTTAGCCACACAAGTCAGCCATACAGGCCAGGTGACATCTTTAATCCCAGCAGCCACACTAGTTATCCATAGAGGCCGGGAAGCAGTGGTGCACGCCTTTAATCCCAGCACTAGAGAGGAGTATAGGTGGGAGGAGATGGGAGCTCGTGCTCTTTTCAGTCTGAAGATTTCATAGAGGGAGGTAAGAGCTCTCCAGTAGCCTGACTGCTCTGCTTCTTTGATCTTTCAGCTTTCCTCCAATACCTGACTCCAGGTTTTTATTATTAATATCAACTAGAATTCGTGCTACACGTGTCAGACTGCGTAAGAGAGCTAAGATGGCAGGAAGGAACCAGGGATGACTGGGTCTCATGCCATCCCATAGCTGTTGGATGACGTGGAATGGGCACGCCCCTTCCACCCGCATGATTCCCGTAGAGGAAAAGCCCGAGTTCTGTTTAAAATGAAGACCTACCCTTCCAAAACTGTGAGGTCATGATCCACGGAGGTCAGAAGTGGACAGTGATAGTTCAAGTCTTGCAAATACATCTGGAAGGTTCTACGCCTTGCGTGCGACCAGAGGGTGATATCAAGTAATAATGGTGCCCAGGGCGGCAAGATTTCAACCTGAGTCAGAGAGACAAGTCCCCTCTGGCCAGCCTGTCCCACCAATGGCTTAGTGGCTCGATCTAGCACCTGAACCATGGTTCTGTTTGCTCCTGAAATGCCTCTACTTTTAAAATGGTAAGCACTGCTCAAAGGAGCCTACATGGGCTGGAAGGCAGCCTAAAGACCCTCCATCACTTGGAAACAGAAATCAATAGAACAAGGAAGGAGCATGGCCCCACCTCCCTTCTTTCTTGCTCTGTTCCCAGGCCAGCACAGAGAGGCGGAACATAAACCTGACTGATCAGTGTTTGTTTTTAGGGTGAGTCCTATTCTATTTTTCTCATTATTAGTTTGTCCTATTGACTGTGGCTCATAACTAAATCACTAGCATTGACACAGAAAATGTCCTGCCAGGAAGAGATCACGGGAGATGCAAGGTTTGTCAGTGATGACTGCATTTGCAGGCTTTCTGTGATCCCTACCTTTAATCTCCATAACAATCAGCCGTTCTGTGGCTCAGCAGGCATCTGCTTAATAATAATATCAAAAGTCTCTGTGGGACCAGAGAGTGTGGAAGCAGGGTAGACACCAGGCACTAGGCAGTTGTCGGCTAGAAGGCAAGCGACACCCTGTGCCTTGGTCCATGGTCCCTGGAGTTCGGATGGCTGTCCTGAGAGGGAAAGAGGCCAAGGCAGACTGATGAAGCCCTGCGGAGTCAAGAAGAAACCTACAATAGCCAAACCGGAGCAGACCTGTGCTGACAAAGCCACCACTGGGAGAACTCCTCGGTGACCAGGCTGTGGTTCATCTTAGTTTTACAAGGTTCTCTTGGGCCAAACTTCTGATAAACTTCATAGGACTTCACAGCTATGGTCAAAAATTCTTTCTTAAACCCCCAAACTTGAAAGGCTACCTGTAAGTGATTTGTGACTTGGCGTGATGAGAGATTCAAAGGAATTCAGCGTCCCTTTGGAATGGGTGTCTAGTTGACAATACCCAGTGCTAAAGCCACTTGTTGCTTCAAAACAACAGGGACATGCCTGATGCAGCATGGCTTTGTCTAGAGGTCAAATTCTTGAGCCCATCCCAACTGGCTGCCGTTGGTCTTCCTGGCATTTTCATTTCTCTGCTCACTGCTGTCTCTGTGATCACTGGATTTTGGAGTCTAGAGTAGGAGGACCCCTGTCTCCTATATTTTGATCTGGCTTTGAACCCCACATATTGGAAAAGGCCCCCCTTCTCCACCACAGTTGAGCCTTTGGCTCCATCTGTATAGGTGCCCTAGAAAGCACTGGGAAATAGCTGATCTTATCTAGAAATAAGAAACTATACTCTCCTGCCTGGGAGCTGAAAGAATCATGGCACTGGGCTCCAGCAAATGAAGGGCTGAGATGCCAGTGTCCAGATGACGTGACTGGGACACACAGGCGTGAGCTCATATTTACCTGGATACCAGGTCTGCTCTGGGGAATGAATAGGGAAATTCCTATTGAACTGATCAAAATACACTGATTAATGTTCTGATAATATCTATATTTTAGTGTTGATCTAATGGTGGCATCAGAAAAGACAGGGATATATTCTAACCTCTAGATCATGACTAGAATCTTATATGGAAAGGAGTGGTCTCTTACATATGTAACTAAGTGAAGGACCTTGATGCTTTCATGAACGACTTGGGTTTAAATCCAATGATGTCTGACCTTTTAAGAAGCAAAGGGAGAGGGTCTGAGGAGTTATGAGCACTGGCTGTTCTTCCAGAGGACCAGGGTTCAATTCCCAGCCCCCATATGGCAGCTGACAACTGTTTGTACCTCCTGTACCAGGGGATCAGACATGCCCACACAGACCTACGTGCAGACAAAACACCAATGCACATAAAATAAAAAAATAAATAAATTATTTAAAAAAGAAGGAAGAAGCAGAAGGAAAGACAGAACAGAGAAGCTCAGGTAAAGAGAAAAACAGAGGGGAGAGATGCAGCCATGAGCCAAGAGTGCCTGGAACTGGCAAGAACTAGAGGAGACAGAAAGAGCCTTCTCTTGGACCTTCAGAGGAAGGGCCGTCACTTGCTGCCTTAATGTTAGAACATGTAGCCTCCAGTCTTGAGAGAATAAATTCTCATTGTTTAAAGTCACTAAATCTGTGGCCCAGGTCTGTGTCAGCACAGAAGACCAGCAGAGCTGCTACTGTTGACGCAGACTGCAACAGTGATCAGTCAGGGATGGCATTCCGCGCCTGGTGTTTCTGTGTCCTCAAGACCGACAAAAACATCTCCCATTCTCGTTTTGCAAGGAAGAAAATGGAGACTTTAAGAGGTTAAACTTCTTGCTCACGGTTCTAGGGCGTCTGCAGTCACCAGGCTGTGCCGGTTTGTGGCGGTGCGCCTCCTTCCTAGCAGTTGAGAACGTGCGCCTTTCAAAGCCTCTGCATTTTAACAGCCCTATTCAGTAAGTGCACAGATGACCACTTTGTAACGTCCCAAGGACACCGTTTAGTGCACCTGTGCGCAGCCTCCAGATTCATTAAAATAAGGGAGAACTTCAAAACCTCGGCAGACCTGGGAAGGAATATTTGATCACTGAGACCGAGACCCACAGTAAATTATTTTCCCTTGTAATCAGAAAAGGTGTCCTCAAGGGACTAGGAGGATCTTGAGAACATGGGTGGACCTCTCTGAGTGTCGCTCGTGAACCGATTTGGAAACCAGGTCCTATTAAACCATGGTTTTGGATTACAAAGGTGGTGTCAGTTTAAGTGGTAAGTGATTCTCTGAAGGGCTGATTAAGTATTTGGGGCAAGGTCAATACATAACACATCAAGGTCATGCACACTGCATTGTTTTAGGGACCTTGGTGCTGCACCTGTGCCTATCCTTGAGGTGACAGACTGTTTTAACCATCTCATGCTCAAGAGACGAGAGACCAGGAGGAGAGGATGGCAAGCCCAGCTCCTGCCCAAACATTCCCTTTCGGATATGCTCAGAAGTCCAGTTTTCCAATTGGCTTTCCTTTCTCACCATTTTTAAAGATAAAGTGCTTCCAGAAGATGACACAGTAAGGCACCCAACATAGGCCCGATGATGCCAGCATCAGCCGCAACATCTAATTACAGTGCAATGCCTTCATCTGGGTGTCCTACGGGGTGGCTAGCCCAGCACCTCACGACGCCTGCCAGCCCTGTAGCACACCAGTCTCCGAGCCGGGTGCACGGGCTCATCTTTCCCCACCACCTTACCGCATGCACCTTCAAAAAGGTCTGGATTTGAGTCCACCACTTACGATGCTGGACGGGTAGGAAATGTTTAACCTCTGAGCTGAGAGTTCTGCATTTCTGTTTCTATACCACCCCACAGGGTGGCTGGAAGAAAAGGACGTGCAGACGGGGAAATCTGAGCTGTGCCCAGACATCGCAGTGAAGCCAAGGAAAGTTAGACTTTATAGCAAGAGGCTTAGCTTGCTGGTCTGATAATGTCTCTGGTTTGGGGGTTTCTGTGTCAGTATCTTTACACGTCATCCTCATCTCCAGGGAAAGGCAGAAGCCATGCCACCTTCTAAACCAGAATCTGAGACTCCACATGACTCACCGGGTTGCCCAGAGTCATCTCTGGGTGGGAGGTCTGAGGGCGCAGGCAGCATTACCCCAGAACTCTAATCTGTCCCCTCCCCTGCTGTAAAAGGACCAAAGGACCATAGCAAAGGCCTGAAAGCTGGCGGGAGGCATTTGCGATGGTGTCCTGACTTGTGCAAACCGCGACAAAATGTAAGCCGTGACAAAATGGCTTTCTGTTCCACTTTTAGGCCTGCCCAGATAGGAAGCTGAGATTAACCTCAGCTCTTTTAAAATTAAAACCACAACAAACAAACAGTGGTTGGGTGGCATGGCAACCTTCTCCCCCCCTCCCCCTCCGTCCATCCGCATCCCACAGCACGTCACTGGAGGTGTCTACTGGGTAAGGTAAGGAAGGGTGATATTCCATACCCACAATCCTCTGCTGGCCGAGCAGAGGGGTGGGGTGGGGTGGCTCCGGCCTGGCAGTCCCCCACCTCTCCATAGACCTCTGGCAGTCACCGGCATCTCTGTGAAGCTGGAAATCATCCCTGTGTCTGTATGGTGCTCCTCAGCCCTGAGCACTTCTGGGACCATTTCCTTAAAATTGTGATGGCCATCTCAGAGCGCCATGAATCGTGCTGTGTGGCTCAGGTAGACATGGGTGCCCTGGGGCTAAACCTGGGCATTAACTGTCTTTAATGTCAGGAGTAAAGTGAAGGACTGGTCTGTTACATTATCCCTGTTAATGTTTGGATTTCAGGGGATGGGGGAACCATTTAAGGGTCTACACAAAACTAGACTTGTATAAAATAGTATTTTCTTGTAGGGAAAAAGAGAGAGGAGAGGAAGGAGAAAAAGGAAGGAGGGGGAGAGAAACAGACGGTGGGCGTGGTGGTGGAGAGAACACAGGGAAGGGTTTTACATGCTATATCGTGAACACAGGTCTGAAACTGTGTCTGTCATGGAGCGAGTAATCCCTGCATATCAAATTCACATACTGCAGGGGGAAAAAACCCAAAATACAGTCAACACATCTTCTGAGAGTAGCAGTCAGGCCCCTAGAACACTCTGAGATCAAGTTACAATGTAGAGAGCCACAGACACGGACCACCTACCCATGGCGATGTCTCCCGTGCCTGAGTGGGCCGCTCCAAAGGCTCAGGACACTCCTGAGCACCAACCACCCTCCGCTTTTGCTAGGGAATGGCATATAAGACAGTGAAAGTGGGTCAGGTTCACCGAGCCAGCCAAGGCGACACTTTGAATTTGTTCCCACGTTTTTGCATTGGCTTTAAAAACCCGTTCTTGTTTGGGTTTGGCTTTCTGCATGCAAAAGGCCAATCTCATTCCCAGCCACAAGTGGTGAGTACAGCCACCAGAGGCCACGAGAACAGAGCCCTCGCCTCGGTTTTCACACATGGACTCCCAGAAAAGACACGTGGAGCCAAATGATTGCAAACACAAGACAGAAGAATCTCCTGGAAAATTTCATTTTCCTTGTCCCCAATACCGTCTATGACCCTAAAATGTCACCATACAACTACACTGTGGGCTCTCTGGGAAGTTAGTGTCAATGTTTTGAGTGATTAGTCATTAAGCAAAAGAAACGAAGGATTTTGTGGGGCCTACACACCCTAAAGACAGCCTAACTCTTTGTTCCACTCACGCAGAGGAGAGACACACGATGGGGTGATGTTGGCCACATCGGATGCAGCTCAGGGCGGCCTCAAGTTAGCTAGGTAGCCAAGGCCAGCCTTGAACTCATGACCCTGCTGCCTACACCTCCCAAGTTCTGGGGCATAGACTCTATTTTACACTCTGGAGAGCGTGAGCTCTTGTGAGGCCTGCATGTGTTTCTTCTCAGAGAGCAATTTGCTCCGAAGCCCTTTCTCTCACATAGAGATTGCCTGTGTGCCCCATGTGGAGCACAGGGGAAGCTAATCTTTGCTTTTCTGTGAGAAGTGGTGCCCCACACCTGATGCCAGCCCTTGGTCCCTTTCTGCAGATTGGCCGCATCCTTTCCTTTGGGGCGAATGAGCCTGCATCTCTGCAGAAGGAGTGTTACTGCAAGCACATCATATCCTGGCACAGGAAGAGCACCGCTCAGATATTAGAATGGTATCTCTGAGCAAACAGCCACCAGCGTCAGCGGCCCTACTGCGTAAATGCACCGTGAGTGCTATCTAACTTGGCACAGAGGGCCTATGCAGCTATTGCATCTTACAGGTCTGTGCAGTTTTTGCTGCTTACAGTGCTTTTGCAGTTGGTGACTGCCCCATGGAGTGAAAGGAACTCACAGCCCTGATCTGAAAATACTGTGCTGGATACAGTCACATGCAAGCATGCCTCCTGTTCTTTATAGTGTGCAAAGAACAAATATTAGATGCGAACTCCACATATGATCAGAAGACAACAAGAACTGGAGAACTCCTCACTTTCACCTTTCTAGATGTATATATGTGTGCATTTATACATACATACATACACACATACACACATACATACAAAAGTGTATGGCTTCAATACTAATGGGTAGGTAAGAAAACAACATAACTTAAAACCCTCATCTGCTTATATACATATACACAGGCAGCTCTTTGTATCTGCAGGCTCTCTAGCTAAAGACTGAAGCAATGGTGGGCTGACAATAGTTTTCTAAAATGTACACATGCCGAAAATAAATTTTTGTTATGAAACCCTAAATGCAGAATTTAGCGGTTGTTAACTGTTGTTTCTGTAGTATTGTATCGACAGTGTACCGGATGCCAGCAGCAATGAGGGATGCACACTGTGCTAGGACCTATGATGTAAGTGCCGGGGCACTGTGGATTTGGGTCCCTGGAACTGATACTCCACAGGTACCAAGGGATGCATGTGTACATCCACTAACACACATGATGGATGTCCATAGCCATGTGTATATCCACTAACATACATGGATGTCCATAGCCATGTGTATATCTACTAACATACATGGATATCCATAGCCATGTGTATATCCACTAACATACATGATGTCCATAGCCATGTGTACATCCACTAACATACATGATGAATGTCCATAGCCATTCAGTCAAGAGAGAAACTTCTCAGTCGAGAGAAACTCAACAGGCGAAACACCGAGACTCCGCTTTTCTAATAAGCTCCCACTGGAGGCCGTGGCTTTCAGGAGTGCCCTTGGAGCGCCCAGGGGAAGCCCTGGCAGCCTGGGTGGGCTCTGAGCCCAGGACTTCAGCAAGGACCAAGGGCAGTGGGCTCCACGGGGTACTTACCCTGCATCTGACTCTGAGGCTGCGGGTTAAAGGCAGTGGAGTGGTTCAAGGAGGCCCGAGGGTTGGGCGTGGGGGCTGGGTGGTGCGGGCTGACCCTCATGGCCGTGCGCCGCAGCTGCTCCAGTTCACTGAGCCTCTCGGAAAAGGACAAACTCCCGGGCTTGGTCTCATCTAGTTTCTGCCGATGTCCTAGTGTAGGGACCGGGAGGGGAAGGGAGGAGGAGGGAAGGGAGGTAGGGAAGGAGGGAGGGAGGGAAGAGATCAGAAAACGCATTGTGGAGGGGGTCTTTTCTTATCTTCCCCCCTCCCTTCGCCCCCAAGGTGAGCTTGTTGGAATTGCGACTTGGGCTGGGGGCCCAGGGCCATCCTTCATCACACTGGCCCCTGGGCGTTCCCTTAGTCTGGGACTCGGCATGCACCCAGCGCTCAGCCTGCATCCCAGGTGGGCAGAAAGAGAGATACTAGGGAGTGGAACTGATTAGAGCGGCCTGGGAAAGAAGCCGGTTGCTTGTTGGCTGTTGGCCACAGGCTGAGGGCTGAGCCATGGCAGCCAAGAAAGGTGGCCTTCCCTGGGGTCATGAATGCCCTGATGTCTGGCAAACCCGACCAGAAGCAGGTCTGAGCGGTACCAGAGTGGGCTGTGGAGCTCAGCAGCATGCCCCTTCAACAGGAAATTGGGTGCAGCTGCAAACCCACAGCCTAGGGGGGAGATTTCCTGTTACAGGCAGGTAGGCACAGGGCAGCCCTGTCCCAGGCCCTTCCTCCTTCATACAGGCTCCCTGAAGCATCCTTTCTTCTCTGAAGCCCACTCCCTGGACACATCCCTAAGAGGGAAGAGGCAGAAAGGTGCAGCCTAGGTCTGTTTTGATATTCCTGGTAGGCCCGCCCTCGGGAGCCCAGAGGGTGTGGCCAGTTGGCCTGCAGAGCTTCCCAGGGGCCAGAGAGTGAAAGTGGAGTGGGGGGGGGGACTGGCTGTATGGGCAGTAGGTGTCCCTAGCACCATGCAAGCACCTAGCACCTAGCAAGCAGGGGCATTCACATGGTCCAGCAGGGAGGGCTGGGCCTCCAGGTTTCCCTCATCCCTTCTAAACTGTTATTAAACTAGAGATTATAACCGAGTCCGGCCTCCCACACAGGAACGAACACAGCCACAGACTACTTGGGAGAGCCATTGCTCTTTAAGGAGGCCAGCTCACCCTGAAGGTTTATTTGACTGTGCCGCAGCTCTCCCAGCCAGTGGTCACACAGCCTCAGGGCAAGACAGGAGAAGCCACTGACTTCTTCCCATAGAAAAGGCTGCTTCTGGTACCCATCCCAACCGGAAGCTCGACAGAGGACCCTGGACAGCATTCCCCCAGCACAGGGTAGGAGCAAGGCTATGAACGGTACCCTCCCTGCCCCCCAGTTCCCAATTGCTACAATTATAAAATTAAGTTGTAGAAGTTGTGTTATGGTTTCAAATCCCCGCGGCTTGCCGTCTCTTCCTGCTGCGGGCCCCCTTGGCACCGCCGACAGAGTCTCAAATTCCAGGCCAGAAAAAGGGCCTACTATATTGCAGTGATTTTTATCACTAACAAGACCTGTTTGGCTCCAAACGGAGGAAAATGCTCAAGCATAATATTTGTGTAGTTCACATGCAGCGTTCCCTCCTTCCACGTATCACCGAGGCAAATCTGGACTGTCACTCAGAGAGGCAGCTCTCAACACTCGCCTCAGACACAAACACCCTGAGTCACGCAGGCTCAGACAGCGTACATGTGAGAGGCCTCTCAGAGGCCGAGTATTTTAAGCTCTGTGGACAAAAGAGGCCAAGTCCCTGACTGCTTCCTTCATCTTTTTACCAGCAGTACAAAAACTTCTTTTTCTAGAACCTTCTACTTCAGTCCGCCATAGCACAAGCCGTCTGGTGTGCAGCCTTCTCTGGCTCTTCCCCCCTCTTTGGTTGTGACAGAGTCCCACTCCTCACCACACTGAAACGCCTCAGGCTCTCTCGCTGGGAAACAGTCCCGGCTCTAAAGCCCTTAAAGCGTGGCATGGCCCCTTGGTGTGCCTACCAAGGTCGGTCTCATGCCAGTCGAGGACTAAGAATGGGGGAAACATGACTCGGGAGAGCTGTACTGCCTAAGAAAGAATGTGGCCCAACAGGGCTTCCAACAGGGTTTGTCCGTGTCCCGACTTCACATTCTGAAGGCACCCAGTGGCTTGCTTTGAAGAACCTGTGAAGGTTTTGTGTGTGTGTGTGTGTGTGTGTGTGTGTGTGTATGATTGTGAATTCAGAGCACTTGGTGTGCTGGTGTCTCTGGCCAGCCCTTGATAGGTGGCTATTGGAGGACCTGCTTCTATAAATTTGGGGACGAGGCCGGGCAGTGGTGGCACACACTTTTAATCTCAGCACTTGAGAGGCAGAGGCAGGCAGATCTCTGTGAGTTCAAGACCAGCCTGGTCTACAAGAGCTAGTTCCAGGACAGGCTCCAAAACCACAGAGAAACCCTGTCTCAAAATATAAGAACAAACAAACAAACAAGAAACCCCTACAAAAACAAACAACAACAAAACCAACCATCCAACCAAACAAACAAAAACTTGGGGACCTGGTCACTGAGAACCCAAACAAGAATAAGCCATTTGGGGCAAGCCACTGTGTGGCCAACACATGTGACATTATTTATTTTTGTTTCTCTCCCTCCATTACTCGATGGTTTAAAAAAAGTTCTAATGCGCGAGCTGTTTTGGTACGAGCTGACACCTGCCAAAATTGTAGTCATTTACAGAGATTAGCTGATGACTGTCTGGTTTGACAGGAATGCCGGGGCATAGCTCTCCGAGCTCTGCCTAAGCCCCGAGAGTCTCGCGCTGGCTTTAATGCTTAGGGTTGGGGAATAGCTCATTCCACACTCTCCCCATGTGCATTCTGGGAGTCTGTAAGGAAGGTGTTGCCTGGGAGGAAACCTGACCCCCGTGTTCCCAGGGAGTTAGAGAGTTATAGCACCAGGACACTTGTGAAGTGGAAGACATTGTCGAGTTCAAGGTGTGGTCCTGATGCATTTACAGCAGAGAGGCCAGGAACACCTATTCCCTCCTGAAATCATCAGGCTTCGTGGGCCAAGCAGCAATATTTTCGTGGAATATAGGAGCTTCCGATAGAAACCTTCAGGCTGGGGGAAAATGAATGCTTTATATCTCCAGTTTCTGGAATCCATGTGCCATTAAAATATCAATTTGCCCCTGAATTTTAAACACAGGAGCATGGGAAATGCCCACTATGAAACCTGCTCTCCACTCTGACTGATTACTGGGCCCTGGAGGAAAGCAAGGCATTCAATACTGGAACAAACCACTGTGGACTGTGCAGATCTAAACCCACACACGCTGGTAGCCTGGATTTCAAGTCCACTGGGAGTCAGGTTCTGGAGTGCGGCTTCAAGTTGGGGCTCCCTCAAGACTAAGTGTGAGTGCATTTTACTGATGTTCACACACAGAGTTGAAAGGGACCCACAAATCTATTATTATTTTTTTACATATTTTAGGAGAGAAATACTTCTTAAAATGTTATTATACATGCAGAGTCATCGGAAAACAATAAAAATGGAAAAAGAAACACATAAAAATAAACAAGCACCCTTTGGGGCATTCGTATCATCTTAAACAGATCTCTGTGGTTCCCTGAGGTGGCTGCCTCAATCAGGGCATGCCTCATGTTATCATATTTTATGACAGACAGTGAAGCCAATTGTCACTTTTCTTCTGTTAAAACTGAGTGGAAAAAGCATGCATAACTCTACAAATCTCGGCTGCCTTTTCCAGGACGCCACTTTGGTCTGTGGCTGTAACTGTAATACAGCATCTGATCCTTAGTGAAAGGCCACAGGGTGAAATTGCCACCTTTTCCTGGAAATGTTTGATTACCCAGTCAATATGGTAGCTCGTGGTTCTGATAGGAGCTTAGCGGTGTTCTTGATGTACGACATGGTATATAAAAGCCTTGTCATGACGATCACATGGGAAAAGTTTGTGCAACATTACCACACTAAAAATTCTCTCTCCGTGTGTGTGTGTTTGTAAATTGTGGTTCTCCTAAAAGAAAAGGTGAATATTGTGCATTCACTAAGATGACATCTACATTTTAGAAAACATCTTTCAGTCAGTCCAACACTAGCTACGTGATCTGGGTATAAAAGGCTTATTCTGCCTTTGATTGGCTGCAGTGTAAGGACTGGAGATAAGCAAGCACAGCCAACAGTTCCCCTTCTTTGTGTCGCAGTCGGTGGCTAACTTCCAGGGTCATTAGGGTTTTAAAATAGTGGCACTGAGTGCGGCAATGACCCTTCCTTGAACTGTCTTGCAGGTAGCAAACAGGCCTTCTGTCCAGCAAACCAGCCAACTCCCAGTAATTTAACTGTTGAGAAACATTGTCTAATATTCCATGCCCTTCAGATATACAGAGCATGAGGGTCTAGCTCAGTGAGAGACCAATTACTAGCATTCACAAGGCCCTGAGTTTCACCTCTAGCATTGCAAAAAGTGAAAAGAAGGAAGAAAATGTTCCAGTTTAGTAAACATTTAATTAAATTACATTGAAATCAAGTCACATACTATACATCAGATATGTAGTATGTATGCTAATATAGACCCTAATGCATTTTATATGTGTGTCTTTAGAGATCGTCTACCGGCATATGAACAGAGATAGTTTCATTCCCCCTCTTAATTTCCTCTCATGCCACAGTGCTAAGACAACAGGACACAGATGTCACACTGGAGAACCAGAGATGGGCCAGAGAAATCTGTCGTATTTTTAAACGGCAGGTGACAAGCCACATTCACAGAGGTGATGATGCCATTTAGCCCATGTCACAGTCAGATGGAGGAAGAACGAGGGTACATAAACATCCCCAGGTTCCCCAGTACTCCCAGCTCACACCCAGAATGCCTAGAGTTCAAAATTTTGGTTTTGATGATCCCATCCCTGCCCAAGTAAATCAAGAAAAGTGACTCACAATCCAACAGCTTCTAGCTTAATGGGTCATGAGAGGGCTTGGGCTCCTACACTCTGTCTTTGTTCCCAGTTTGCCCAAAGAATAAGGAGGGCCAGGGCAGTACAGCCATCTACAGCTAGCTGCCGGCTCTCCACTTCTGGTGCAGGTATCAGAACCACCCTGAGGCTCCCACTAGGTGGGTGGAGAATAAGGTTCCTTAGAGCTCCAGTTTCTAGAAAGATCTGTGTGCTGCTGCGTTGCTGGTATTGGGCGTGAGAGAAGGGAGGAGGGGCTCGCGTGACCGGCCTGTAAACTTCCTGGGAGCGCTACTCTTCTCTGAAAGGCTTCTGATCTGCTGTGGGCTGGCGAATAAAAGACCAATTACAATCTACCCTCAGTGTCTGTGGGGTGTTGACTGCCAGGCTCCCATCAATTTGCAAGCTCGTGCTATTCAAGCTCATGATGTAAACGGCCTCACGTTTATACCTACGGCCCACGCAGTCTTCCTTTACTCTTGTAATCATCTCTAGGTGATTTCCAATACCTAAACAAACGCAAATGTTGGGCAGACTTTGTAATGTTGTAGCTTTTGGGGAATGACAAGAAGAAAAATCTTCATGCTTAAGACAGCTGCATTTTTAAAGAACATTTTTTCATCTGCCTTTGCATGAATTATTATGTGTAGCATAAACCAACCCATGTAGCGTGGCATAGCGTGTGCAGATACCAAGGCTTGAGGTAGTCTAAGCTCATGGGCACTTTGTGATGGCCTTGTTTGGTATGAAAACTGGTGGCCCTCCGGTTTACTTTAAAAGTTCTTCAGCACTTGCAGAGAAACTCTTCCCTGATGACAGGAATGCTGTGCAGCTGTGGCTAGACAGCTTTGCTTAGAGCAGTGGCTCTCAGCCTTCCTGCCGCCGTGACCCCTTAATACAGTTCCTCATGTTGTGGTGACCCCAAACATCAAATATTTTCATTTCTCATTTATAACTGTATTTTTTGCTACTGTTATGAATAGCAATGTAATTATTTTTTCGGCGATAGAGGGTTGCCAGGGAGTCGCGGCCCACAGGTTGAGAACTCCTGGGATAGCCGCTTCTCAGAATTCTTAAGGAAGCAGCAGCCTTACCATAAGAGGGAATGTGGGGAGAGCAGGAATGGCCACGGGGAGCTCATTCTATTCTGGAAGGGCCGCAAGTAAGACTTCCAAATGCCCCCTGAAGACCAGGGTGTGAATGTAGCACAATAATCCTTCTCCCCCTGAGAGGCAGCCTGGCACCAAGAGACATCGCTGCCTGCCTGGCATGCCCCATTGCCCACTCTAAGTCTGTGCTTCCTGCAGACTCTGCTGCGGGTAGAGTGAGTCTCTTCATTGCTCTGGCTCCTTATCTGCAAGCCTGGAATTAAAGGACTAAGGTGGATTACTCCTGGGGGCTCTAAAAGCACCCATGGCCATTACATCTGCCACCACTCTCTACTCAGCCGGGTCGTGTTGGTGACTCCGAGGATGGCGTTTCCTCACAACTGCATGGGACGCCATGACTCAAGTTTCTTAGTTTCTTTCAGGCAGACACCTGGTCTTTAGAGCCTGTCCCCAGCCTGACCATTAAGATGGTCTTTAGAGCACTGACTCCCTCTCTCTGTGTGTGCGCGTGTGTGCTTGCACATGCGCACGCCAGATTGTCGTGTGACTCAGGCTTGTCTCGAACTCACTGCGTGGCAGAGGAGGACCCTGAAACATGGCAGAGGATGGCCTTGAACTCTGTTCCTTCTGCTTCACCTCCCCAAGCACTGGGATGGCGTGTGCATGGCACCACACCAGGTTTACACCCTGCTGGGACTTGAACACTGAGCATCTCCATGTATGCTAAGCAAGGACTCTATCCACTGAGCTCCACCCTCAGCCGTGGCTTTTCTCACACCCTCATTGTGTCACTGCGGCGTGTCTGTATCCACTGATCCCTGAGTCCATGGAGACGCCATGTTGCTTCCCATCTTAGGACCTAAGGTGTCTGGCACACTCTTGGCTCAGGGTGAATGCTGGCTAACAACCAGCTAACTCAACACCAAGAAGCCCAGAGCTTCCGCAGTCAGCGCCACCCACCCTTCGTTCCCTGGACTTGAGGAAAGCAGAGCCCGTTTGGGCAAAGGAACCAAGCACTAAATTGTGTAACGTGGTGTGACTGCTAGGGAGCTACCTGTTGAGGCGAACTGTCAGGCCAAACGGTGGGGCTTCCTGAGGAACCGTCCTGTCAGAGGTAAATCACTCAGCAAAACCCATCCTCTTTTCCTTTCACCACCCTGAGGAATAAGACAAGTCCTTTGTGCAGAGCACAGCACAGCACGCTGGGGTGAGCCAGCAGTAGGCGTGGCTGCTGCCTTCTCCCTGTAGTGAGTACCACACACATGCTTACACCACACATGCACAGACCACATACTTATACTATGTGCATTGTATACATCTATATACACGTCTGCACAATGTAAGCCTACATATTTCTTTCAACTCATATATTCACTATGCCTGTATAGAGTACATACTTCTATCACATCATACATATTTGCCACATGCAAACATACATGTGTTTATATATATGTATATCACATGTATGTAGTACTTGTCTACCACACAATACATACAAGAGTAATATAATGCTACATATACACATGCATGTATATTCTATGTGCCTATATCACTCGTACATATACACATAACACAGTACACATATATGTGTTCTGTATATGCAATATTATACATTTATAAATCACACAATATGTGTATATATACACACACTTTCTCCCAGACACAAAATATCCCGCGACCCACACATTGAGCAGTAAAATTAGCTGAGGCCAGATCAAGAGCAGCAACTAACACAGTCACAGGCCATGGGCTGACAGGGTCTTCTACTCTTCCTTTCTGGTCCCCCAGGATTCCTCGCTTCCTCCCTGAGCCCCAGGACTCCTTTCTCCCTCCCCGAGCCCCCAGAATTCCACTCTTCCTCCCCAGGCCCCGGAATCCCTCTCTCCCTCCGTGAGCCCCCAGGTCTCCTCTTTCCCTCTCTGGACCCCCAGAATTCAGGGGACAAAAAGCAGACGCTACCACTCTCCATTCTGGGCTCAGTGGAACAGACTTCAGTGTGGCGGCTCCCGTGGGCCCCTGGTGTCCTGCGCCTTCCTGAGAACAATTGTCTCTGTAGCCATTACCTCCTGCTCTGTCTGGTGACTGGAAGCTGTCTGGTTATCTTGGGCGCTTGACCAGAAGTTGCCTTCTGTGGGGGTGGTTGGGAGGGGAGCCTTGTGGGAGGGATGCAGGGAACTTACACATGGCAAGGCTGTCTCCTCAGCCAGCCTATAATCTCAAGTGTCATCAACTCTCCTTCATGTATTGTCCCTGGATCCTTCCATAAAGCATAATTAAAAAGAAACCTGATATAACTGTCCATATCTGCCTACCAGAGCAGTTCTGACCCGACAGACTTCAGGGAAGGCTAAGTCTGGGCGGCCAGGCAAAGGCGGCGTCTGGAGAGGAACGTGGACCTAAAATGTACCTCAAGAGTCTGACCTGGCTTTGGACTTCAGGCCTTCAGCAGGGCAAGTCCCAGGCTGCACAGGCCTGAGAGGAAGGAGAAGACATCCTAGAGGCCCCAAGCTCTACCACGACGCTTTGTGCATGGCCCAAGCAACTCTGTTTCTCTCACTTCTCTGAGTTTGCTGTCCTTCTCCTCCTATCCCAGAGGATGCATCACGCAATGGGCGCCGGTACTGAGCGTGTTTACACAGAACTCACATAAACCGAAGCCCCTCATGACTGAGTGGTGTCTGTAGAACCTGGCTAGGTGAGGGAGTGGGAGCCTTTCTCTGGGATGCTAAGCCAGCAGCATCAACGATGATTTCTCTCCTTCTGTGCTTAGGACAAAGGATAGAGAAATTCTGCCTGGTTCTCCCAAGGTCTACCCACCAGCCCCAGGGCTCTCCATGGGCAGCTGAGACTTCTGGCTGTCTCAGATCATCAGTACCAGCGGGAAGCTGGGGATGTAGCTCCATGGTGAGTGCTGGACTAGCATGTGTAAGACATGGGGGGGTTTGCTCAGTCCCTAGACCTGCAGAGAAAAATGTCAACTGGGGTTCTAGACTGGCCTCAAGGAAGTGGGGCCAAAGAGCCAGCACACAGCCAGATGCTAGGCAGTGTTCTCTAGTAAGAAAACCAACAGTTCCCCGTGTATGTGTGTGTGTGCGTGTGTGCGTGTGTGTGTGTGTGTGTGTGTGTGTGTAACAAATCACCAGCTTTCTGTCATACTTCAGGCTGTTTGGAGCTGCCCCCAACTTTCAGCCTCTGTGGTCTGTGGCAGAGGAGCGGGGAGGAGGAGTAAGCAGAATCCTGCCTACCAGTCACCACAAGATTCCATCAACAAGAGGCCACGGACCTGTACAGCCCCGTAAGGAACATGCCGGTTCTATATTGGCCTGGTGACATTAGAAGGGACAGTTCTAATCACCGGAAGCCCCAAGTGCCAGCTCAGTCCTACGGTCACGGCAGGAAAGGGGCGAGGGGGAAGTATGGCTGTCTGCCTAGCAACTCTGGGCAGCATTCTCCCTCTGAGTCCTTCCCAGACTTGACAGTGGTGGGCCTTGTCCCTGACCACCTAGGGGCTGTCCTATTGGAAGCTGGTCTGGTGGGACCCAGCTCCTCTCTCTGCTGTCTTCAATAACAAAAACACTTTTAAAACGAGCTTTTGGAGCCTTCCTCTTTACTGCCTCTCTTCTGAGCACTCCACTGAGGGGACAAACTTTGGAGCCTAGCAAGAGAGCCCCAGAACTGGGCAGAGCACATTGTTGTCTTTTCCCAGCCCGATGGGGCTCCGCCCCACTCCCTTCCTGTTCTCCTCCCCCCCCACCACGCCCGCACCCCTTCCACCACAGCTACTTCTGCTTCCTTCATTTTCTTTGCAGCTGCAGCTGAGATATAGTAAGGCTACTGTATAGGACTTTGAAAGCAGGGCCGCGCAGGGCTTTCCAGACTCCATACAAGCCAGCTATTCTCTACCTTGTTTTCTTTGGCTTCAGGTTAAGCAGCGCCGAATGAGTCAAACAGTATTAACTTTCAATAGGGAAGTGGTGTGGTCAACCAAAGCTGTTTGTGGCTAGATTGTGAAGATAGGTAGGCCAGGTAATGAGGAACAGCCCAGAATACGTGAGGAGGCGGGAGGCAGGCAGCTCCGCTCAGCAACACTCTGGCAATTAACTCACCAGAACTCACACCAGTTTTAATTTTTTTTTTTTTTTCAGTTGGCTGAGGAATTAACGCCAAGGCCTCTGACCGGGCAGCTTTGGGAAGTCGGCCATTAGGCTTGGACAGTTGAGCACTTTGTGGGTTTACAGATTTTTTTTCTCCTTTCTTCTTTTTTTCTAATGCTGCCGAAGTCATGGGAAATAGGGTTTCCCTACTCAAGCCCCAAGCCCCTCCGCTCTGCATGGGCCTTTCTTTCTTCATGGCTCTTTGCAGCAGCTTGGGGTGGGTGGACGGATCCTCCCTCGGACCTGACCCCTTCTCGCCCCCACTTGCCCCTCGCCCAGTGGCCACCTTCTTCTCCATTTCCTCTTAGGGACACAGTCACAGAGCAGACCCTGACCTGCCTCCTGCTAGAAAACGGAAGAGGATTGCTTGGCAAATCCAGCTGCTCCTGGGACCTCAAGTCCAGCTTTCAGGGGCTCCGAAGTGCCTTAGCCCTCACCTCACCCCTTCCAGCTCTGTAGATGACAAAACTGAGGTTCCTGCAGAAACTGAGGCAGGCGGCAGGGCCTGAAGGCTTTCCACTGGGCAGTGTCCCCTGCCCAGGGCTCAGGAGTAGTGCAGAGAACAGCCCCGCCCCCCAGACTCAGATTTCAACGGTTTCCAGTTCTTTCTCCCTGCCCTCTGCTACTTATTTATTTTGAGAATGGCTGAATCACCCTCCGGATAGAAAAGATTCTCTGATCCTGTCCCAGTCAGTGTGTCAGCAGATGAGCGGGGGCCAGTGGTCCCCAGGGCCTCAGCATCAAGTTGCTGCAGGTTTGAAACAGGCATCGAGTGTAGGGTGTACCATTTCACCTCCCTGAAACCGAATCTCAGACAAATGCCATCTAAAGAAAGACACCATATCCACAGCCACAGTCACACACAGAGAGACACACACACATATGCACAGACACAACACACACAAACTGATACAGACACATATAGACATACACATGCACCACACACACAGACACAACACACACAAACTGATACAAATGCCATCTAAAGAAAGAAGCCACAGCCATAGCCACAGTCACACACAGAGAACCACACACACAGACATACAGACACAAAAAACACAAACTGATATGGACACACACATGCACCACACACACACAAACTGATACAGACACACACATACATATACATGCACCACACACACACACCAACACACAGACACAACACACACACAAACTGATACAGACACACACATACATACACACACACACACACACACACACACGCTCATGTGAATATGAACTCAGAAGCAGTGATTTGCTCCATGAGAGCTGTAGAAGAAAACTATTTGGTTTTGGAAAAGAAAATAAATTAAAATGAAAGTTTCAACTGTTGATCAAGGTTGCATCGTTTGTATCTTGGTGTCTTCGTGAGCTTCTACGTGGATGCAAATGGCAGAGGGTGGAGCTTCTAAAAGCACAGGTTTCCATGGCAGCTGATGAAATGCCTCTTTCCCTCTGTGTTCTCAGCAGTCTGAACAGACAGGATGAGGCAGAACCTATCTTTCAGGCTGGCGATGGCTCTGTGGCTTCCAGAACTTTTGCTCTCACGAGGACCAGAGTTTGGTTCCCAGAACCCATAGGGCAGCTAAGAACCATCTGTAACTGTAATTCCAGCTCCAGGGGCCTCTTCTGGCCACGGGGTGTCAGGCATGCACACGGCACACATATATACACCCAGGCGGAACGCCCTACACAGAATGTAAAACAAGTAATTCTAACCAAACCAGACCAATCTTTAAGAAAACGGTCATATTTTCCTTACACTCCCTAAGGGTCTTGTGCAACACCTATAAAACAGAAACCGTAGGTTTTTAGGTTTAGTTTTTATCTCATTCACATCCGTTGTATTTCTGTTACTTGGCTGATATATTACTAAGCCACACTTTGATATATACTGCCTCATATAAAGCAAAGTCCTGCACAGTAGAGAGAGCTCACTGATACTCATCTTGTAGAGGATCCAGTAGAATGTTCTACGTGTTAGGAGCTTTGACAGGTCACAGCAACACGAGTGCGTAATGTTCTGCTGAGAAACCCATGATAAAATCTCTGTCTGGAATCACCCTCCTGTTCTCTGAAGAGGGGACAGCACATGCTTCATGCGGTGATGCCTCCCTCGATAAGGCTGGGGTTTGTGAAGCTCTTGTGTGTCTGTACTTAAAATGACCGCCAGGAAGACTTAGAGGCGAAAGGGCTGTTGCGGTATTACACCCCAAGGAACCAATTTGTTAGGGTTCCCCTGACCCCATTTTAAGATAATTTGGCCTTAGTATATATTTGGTACCCACTGGAGCAGAATTCCATGTGATTCCTTGTTAAATAAACCACGGGGGTGGGGGCTGTGTGCACCCTCACGTGCATGTCTCCATGGTAGTATTGTGGTCCCCATGATGGGGCAAGGGTTATAACAGCCTTGTCATCGCGGGGGAGGTGGAGTCAGGCAGCTCGGCTGGGAGCCACCATTCCCTTCCCTGGTCTGTCTCCTTTACTCCTCACCGTCTCTTTGGAAGGTGGACATCTGGAAGCTCCTTCTACAGGGGAGAAGGTGGGGCACACAGCCAGGAGGTAACAGAGGTAAGACCTGAAGCCGGTCTGATCTGGCTCGGGTTCCCTCTGCCACTCCCTGGTGAGACCTCTGATTCTGTTTTAAAACGCTGGGCCATGTCCCATGAGCAATGTGAGGTAAAGAGAAAAATGTTTTCTGTGCGTTTCTCCTAGCTTGTGTAAAATGAGTAGATCAGAAATACCATGAAACCACTGACAGGTGAGTGAGAATGAGATACCTGGGTGGAAAAAAAAATCCAGCAAGGGCCATAAAGTCATCCTGCACTTGCTTCAGATGGCCAGGATATGACTCACCAGCCACAGCGAGCGAAATTAAAAGCAAGACCCAGCAATTGAAATACCCAGTGTGCGACATTTCAGGGCAGGCTAGCACAGCTCAACTTTCTTAATAACAGTGCAGGCTTCAGTCAATACTTGCTTTAATGGAACCTGGGCATATGGAATTCCTAGGAGCCCGAAATTAATGTACCGCCATTAACTTTCTTCACAAGGGTCTGGGGAGTTGCAGATTAATTCCAGTGTGCTACTTTAAGGGAGGCCGGGGGTGGGGGAGCCCACAGGAAAAAGACTTCCCTCTGGGTACTTGGGTATGTTTTGACCTTGGCTTTCACTGTGGACATACACGCAGGACGTCTGATACCCTTACAACAAGTTTTCCCGGGGAAAGTCGCACGCACAGGACTGGAGGAAAAGTGAGCTGTGCGGCAGGCATTTGGCACCTGGGGAAAGGCCAGTGCTTTCACGGCCCTGATGGCGCTTGCAACACACACTGATAGATTATACCTAATTTACCTATTTCCTAATGGCACCATTTAATACTGTCGTAGCTCCAAAGCCAGCAGCCTCACAAAATGTTTTCAGAGGCGAAACACATGAAAAGAAGAGACGGATTCAAATTAGCGCCAATGAACTCAGAGGCAGATCTAAAATGGATAGGATTTTACTTATTTAATCAAAGCTTTGGGGGAAATCCTTTTGAGTGTATGTGTGTGTGTGTGGCAGGGTCCTCTGAGGCTCTGGGATCAGCCTTTTACTAATGGCCCTTTCCCAGATACACAGCTTACAGGAAAACCTGAGCCCTCGGGAAAACTCAACAGTTCGTTCAAAATGGAAGGGAAAGTGGTAAGGCCATGAAAAACCTGCAATTGCTTTTGGAAAATGGAGAGGTAGACATGTTATAATATGTTCTGACAACAGGGGCTGCCAGCCACAGACCTTCAACAAGCCACTTGTCTCCCATAGGACGGGAGATTCACAGATAGCAAAAGTGCTTTCTCTGTCTCTGCACACACACACACACACACACACACACACACACACACCACAGACACGTGCGCGTACACACACCACACACTACACACCTGCACACACCATACATACATGCACACACACCACACACACATACATACCCTACACACACACATACACACACTACACACACTCGCATACCATACACTCATAGTGTACACACATACACACACCACACTACACACATACACACACACACATACACACACACGGTGGGGGGCTCTCCAGAGACTTGTTTTGACTTCAGACCGTCAAAAGGGTGGCTAGCTTCTTCCCGTGTGTGCAGACCGTGGATGTGGCTATACGGTACAGTCATCCTAGTGTGACGAGCCCGATACAGTCAATCCTTCATATCTGTGGCTGACACACTCTTTGGTTCAACCAACTTGAGGCTGCAAATCCTCGAGGAAGGAAAGCTGTGCCTGTCTGAACGTGTATAGACCTCCCTTACGACTCAGCCCGACAACTACTCATGCCGTCCTGTATCGAGTGTCTCAGTAACCTGGGGATGTCTGACAGACTACAGGAAGATGCACACAAACTAAACTATCTTCACATAATCTGCTATTTGATAGTAGGGGCTGAGTACCCTCTGGCACAACTGGAATCTACTGTGTTGGTTTCTGGAACAAATCCCCCAGGGAAGCCAAGGGCAGACAGTGTGGAGGTTCTGCCATTTTCTAGAACAATGTGAGATTCTTCATCAGTTGTATTGTGCAAACACTGAGGAGCACCCAAGTGTTAGATCTTGGGTGTGAGGCAGATCTCAGCTTCTATGCTATAGGGGCACAATTTGTCCTCAAGTTTTTCATAAAGTATGACAGTTGGGGACAAGTTTGACAGAAGCATAAGGGACTTAGGAACAGTGCCCAGAGTATTTTAAGGGGTCATAATATGCTAGAAGAGAAATTTACTGGGCCTAAATACAAAACAAAAGCTGAAATAAAAAAAATCAAAGTGCATAAATGTTTAATTACATCTCAAAAAATGCAACATTAAGGCAACTTCATGAATTTTTAAATTTAGGATTTACAAATCCCCTTTTTTGTTGTTGTTGTTGTCTAGAGTTTCCTCATTTTCCAGAAGAGTCCAAGATTAAATACAAATAACATCAGACATCTTCTAAGTGCTCATTGGGGCCCAGGAAAGGTTTTTTGGGGTCCATGGAGGTAGTCTATCATTCAGCCTCTTGGCCCCATGACACTAATACGGACATTGTCCCTGATGGACAGATAGCCAGGTATCAGTACCCCAAAGTTAGCCAGGGCAAACATGGGAGTCTCCGTTCTCACGCATTGTCTCAAGCTGAATGGCAGAGACATGTGGGCTGCAGGACAGTGTGTTACTGTAGCTAGAGACAAACCACAAAGTCCTTTCAAAAACAGAGAGAGAGAGAGAGAGAGAGAGAGAGAGAGAGAGAGAACTAATATAGAAGTCATGCTTGAGGAGGTGGAGGATGGTGATGTTGGGGGCTCAGTGGTGGTGGCCGATAAGGGGCCCCATTTGTGAGGAAGTCATATCTGTTTTGCTGACAATATTTTGTTACCCCTCTTGAGTGGGAACTAATTTAGAGATTATCTCGTCTCATTGCCTAGCTCGACCCAAGAGGAAACCAAGGCCTAAAGTACTTAAGATAATTGCCCAAGTTCACACCCACAGGTCTGATGGCGCCAGGGTGAAAGCTCAGGTCCCAGAGTTAAGGGTCTCAAAAATCTTTCCACACATTTTAAGATTAAGGAACGGAAGCCTCACTGTAGACAGCATTATATGGTTTTTTTAAGGCATTCATACAATCAATGCTAACATGGACTGCACATTCGCTTAGACCTCTGCTTCACTGGTGTGATAGTCTAAGTAGCAATCTGCTTTCTCAGTGACCTGAATGGGAAGAGAGACACATTCAACTGAATGGCTTCGCTTTCGTCCGGTACAGGTTTCTTCTGGTTCCCTTTTCCCTGCATCAGACTGAGACGGTGTCTTGATTACACCTTTGGACTCCTACTCATACCTGAAAAGAACCCCCTAAACCTTAGGACTTCTGCACAGAAGCAGGACATTGACCAAGAGCTCACTGGGGTACTGTCAAGGCAGACTGTCATCCACCCGGGGAGTGTCAAGGTGGATTACTGCTCTCCATAGTGGTGAAGCGTGTTCCCTTCTGGGCCCTCTCACATCCCAGGTGCCCCGGGGACCCTGAGTCTGAATTTGAAAGTCAGGGAAACCTTGTTGCTCACAAAACTCTTCTAGGTCTAGTGTCATATTACTAAAATAATAAACAGGAAGCGATTCTAAAATTCGTTGGAAACACTTAGGCATGGTTGTTATTAATGCTTATGAGAACTTCCTCTCTAACATGCCAGGTAGTAAGAGAGATTAATAGAGTTGGAGGGTGATTCCCCCCCCCCCAGAATCTTGCCTCAAATGCCTTCAGAGTGGGAAAGCAGATACAGAGTGGCCCCCTTCGGCCCTCTGTGTTTCTTCCGCTTCACATCTGGTTTGGAAGGAAGGAAAAACTATCTCCGCCTTCCTTTGTGTACCAAGATTCTATCTTGACCTGATAGACTTGTCTGATATTTAAACACTCCAAGGTTGAGAGGGAATAGATTGTGTTGGTGACCCAGGAGGCACACTTGGAACAAGTCCCCGTGAGCACCATGTATGGCAATGACTGTCCTAAGAACCAATACTACTAAGTGCCCAAGCTTTGTGTAAAATCCTTTGCTAAAGGGGGATCCCCATTAAGACACCTGCCCCAGAGGCTGCTTTGGTCACTGTACTAATTTTTTCTCGGGGAGAAATACAGGCTTTGTATTATCTTTGGTTCACATTCTACTGATGCCATGTCTTCAAGCAGACCTCAGTGACCACACAGCCAATTGTTGGCACGTGTGCGTTGGGAACGACCTTGGAAGTAGGTGGGAAACTCACTACGTCTACTTAGAGGAAAGCTGACTTCCCTCCAGTCAAAGTGGCAATGACAGCTGCAAAGTTACAGGGCTCCAATCTCCAAGGAAACCACGTGGGAGTCACACCCACTTTGATAAGCTCTCCTTATCAAAGATACAGGAATCACAATACAATGAAGCTCAAATCCTATCCCTGTTCTCAGAAACAGATCTCCTTGTCTGTGGAGCCCAACACCTGGATTACTCAGCTTCCCTTCTGGCTGGCTAGCTGGGTGACCTTGGATCCATTTCTTAATTAGCTTTGGCATCAACCGCCTTACCTGTTTCTTCTCAGATTTTTACAAATTAATATGCCTGCAGAACTTTAAATGCTGCTGGGCAAATGAAGGTGCCTGCATAAGTCAGTCCTTATAATCACTGGGCCTTCTTACCAAGAAAAAAGGACATCTTGAAAAAGACCTGCATTGTTTTCCATAGTAAGAAGAAGCCACAAACACTCATCTCCCACTGTTCTGGTGATCGTGACTTTAATCCATTATCACCATAAGCTTACATGTGTCTTTCATGCATTTTCCCTTCTCACCTGAAAATACAGGGCAAATATAAAAACTCTATGTAACATATGTATGTATACATATGCATGTCAGATATTTTTGCCATTTCCCTTAAAAATAAAAGAAGAAAACTATGCTCATGAGGTTGGGAATATAGTTCAGTGAGTAAGGTGTTTGCTGCCCAAGGATCAGGAACTGAACGTGGAACCCTGGCATCCACGTACAAAAGCTGGCCTTGGCAGTGCACGCCTGTGACCGCAGCACTGGTGAATGGGGACGGAGGAATTCTGGACACTCACCATCAGCCAATCTAGCCAGAATTTAAAGCTCAGTAGACTCTGGGTTCTGCGACAGACCCTGACTCAGACAAAGGAAAGGGTGGCTGGGGAGGAAGAAGACACATGACCTCAACCTCCGGCCGTCATGTGAGCACACGTGAGAACACCTTAAACATGCATACCTCACACCTCACTCACACACACACACACATGCATGCACACACACACAAGCATGCACACACACTTACAGTCACATGATGACTTCCACAACGTTCTTTAAAAAGCAGTTGATTGACCAAGAGGCCCTTCGGTTGACCTCTTCTCAGGGTGATTTCATTGAGGAGACTGGTCTGTGAGACTGGTCTCACGATGGCTTCAAGAATGGCTCTACAGAATCTCGACACTCTAACGGTGACTGCTAAGGGAAGCTTTACAGGGAGTGGGGGGAGCTGCTCCTGACATTGCCGGTGTTTGTTCCCTGACCTTTCTGAATTCTAATGGACTCTATTCCACACGTCACAGGTACCTGACCCTATAATCCAGACTGCCCCAGGCTCATCTCCAGGATGCACCCAGCATACCAGACATCTGACCTCCACTCTCCTAACCGCCTCAGCAAAATGTCTCCTGTCACGCCAAACCAAGACACATATCTAAGCTGCAGCACAGACTGTATATGAAGAGAATGTATCCTGAAACACGTATTCTCATAGTTCAACACTTCCAGTTTCCTAAATTATAGACACAGGGGTTGAAAGCTGGGGCTTTCCATTAAGTTTCTAGAAATATCGAAGCTGCAGGAAACAACTCTTAACTCCTTTTGTGAAGAATCCTTGTCTGGGGCACGAGAGCAGGGGAGATGGCCCAGTCAGTCAAATACATGCCACCCAAACACGAGGACTCCATTCCCGTCCCTCCTGCCCATGTAAATAGCCAGGTGAGGCGGTATGCACGCAGCAGTGACCCCAGCACTGGAGGACACGGACATGCAGGTCCCTGATGCTTACTGGCCAGTTAGCATAGCTGAGTGGATGAGCTACAAGCTCAAGGAGAGACCCTGCCAAAAACAACAAGGCAGACAGCAGAAGAGGATGATGGCTGACCTCTGACCTCCACAACACATACCGCCACCACCATCATTTTAGCATCTCTTCTTAATCTATCAGCATGTTAACAAGTCATCAGAGGCTCTGCTTTCCCACCAAAAACAAACACCTGAGGGCACTCTTCCTCCCCCACCATTGAAATGGATGGCTTGGAGATGCAGACACATCCCGTGGAGACTTGGAATGTAGACACATCCCGGGGAACGTGTGAAAAGCAGTGGCCGAAGATTACTGGAGAATGACCATCTGCACTACAGAAAGGCTGGGACTCTCTCTGGGGACACGCTCTACTTCAGTTCTAGTCCTGACCATGTCAGCACCGAGGTTATCATATGCCCTCGCTTTACAACCTCAGAGCTGGGTCCCACGGGAGAAATCATAAATGCCAGCTCCACGTTTCACATACAGCATTTGCAAAGCCAGGAGAGAGGGATCATGGGATGGGAAGTGCGGACAGCGTGGCATGGATGGAACTGATGGACAAATGGACAGACAGATGTGTGGGTGGGCAACAGTGCAAGACCCAACAACGGTGAGCAACCCTCCTTCTCCCTAGGACTTCATCATCCTGCTTAAATCTGGACAGGTTGCTTCCTTTCCCTGGGTCTAATTTTTCTTTTCTCAGAGGAACCAGAAGGGTCTTTCTTTCCAAGTCTTTGATTTCCTCAAGTGAATAAACCTTGCAGCATTGCTCAGCTTGGCAAACGCCAGGATTCCTGTGCTGGACGCACCTAGAGTTCTCAATCCATCACTAATGAGGGGCTGGACAGAGCTCCTTAGCTAGAGTGGCTGCAGGCGTCAGGCTACCTGACGTGCACACAGGGCCCTCACCTGCCATTGCATCAAAGGTGACAGTGGGCAGCACACCACCAGGAAGAATCGAGACGCTAAGGAGACAGGGTATGAGGCACAGGCCTTTTAATCCCAGCCCTCCAGGGACAGAGGCAGAGGACAGTCAACTCAAAAGACTAAACAAATAAAGATAAATAGGAAGAACATGGTAAAATGAGCCACTAATGGCCCACCCTTGCTTCTAGAGTTGGCCTACATTCGCATTTGACTCTTGTTCTAGAAGCTTCTTGTGAAACGGAAGACTGTCTACCTGGAGCTACAATGGCTCTTTATGACACACTTAGCCTTATTCCTCCCTTCTTACTCTTCCTTGATGTCAGGTTTCATCTGAGATGAATGGCTGGGTACAGGAGAGGTTCCCTAGGCCCTTCTCCCAGGGACTGCTCTCCTAAGTTATCTGAACACTTGGTCCTCATGACGGGCAGTGGTACCAATATGGGGGCCATTGCCCTTCTCCCTGCCGTTTGTTTTTTAGGTTCTGAATGTTCCAGGAAAAAAAAAGTATATGGTAAAAGCCTGCATTTCTTACATGTGGAAGAATAAGGGGCATAGAAGGCTTATCGTGGGCCCCTATTTTAAGTTGTTTCCTTATGCAGGGCCAATGTCTAAACTGTCCTAGAGGCGTGGCTGCTTTAGCTTTAGAGAGCCACGGACACCCAAAGGAGCCATCTTATGAGCTCAGTCACCCTCAGCATCAGCCTTGCCCCTGTCCTTGGCCCCACACTGAGCTTGCTTCCTCTCCAGCCCTCTGCACTGAGCATGGCCCTCAGGTGTTTCTGTCACACTTAACGTAGGTCTTCCCTTCAGTATCCATGTCTACCCTGGAAACCCAAGGAACACGACGGGGATCCCTGACTGTGCAACAGCAGTGTGTCACCTAGCTCTGCTGTCCACACGTAAAGAAGAGTCAGGGTGTGAGATCAAGTCCCTGAGTTCTCTGAGTCTGATCATGGCTGGAAAACTGGCGGGAGGTAAACCGGGAACAAGAAGAGCAGAGAGGAGGGGACGACCAAACACAGCAAATGGAGGAAAGGGCGGTCGTTGTGAAGACCGTGTCCTGGGGTATTCCTGGTGCGTGTGGGTAGTCTCTGCATGTCCCTGATTGGGGGAAACTGGAGAAATGGAAGCAGGGAGATGACCGGTTTTCCACAGCTAGTCCAGACACTAGACGCCATTCCCATGACAGCGGGGAAGGATCCATAGGCACAGTGACCACAGGGTAGCCATAGTCGGTCACGTGGCCAAGGGCTATTACCCCAGAGTGCGGAGGATCTGCCCTGCTCACAGGTTGCCTGTTGAGGATCACACCCCAGAGCTGACCTCAGAGCATCAATGAAACTACCGTATGAGAAAGGTCACCTGGAGGGGATGAGGCGAAGAGGCACCACCGCAGACCCCTGACAGTTCCTAAGCTCATGCCCTGCACCAGGCACATGGCAATCATCTAGCTAAATCTTGTGAAGATACACACATTTTGTCAAAGATGAACCGGGGTTCTGGGAGGTTCTGAAACCTCCTGAAGGCTGAAGAATTCATTGTTCTAGGGCCCACATTCTTAACGGTTTCGTTCTGGCCTCCTGACCTCTTTCAGCATAGCTTCTGGGGACAGGAGGGACCCCACTTTTCAACATCCCAGAATTTGAGGGTATCTTTCCCAGGGACACCTGGCATGGTTTGGAGGGTGTCCATTCAGGGCTCATCTGCCAACAGACTTGGAGCTCTAGTCCAGCCTCAGCTCCTGGGCCAGGGTGTGGTCCTGAAAGACCGCCACTTCTGTGTTAACTCACAGGTCGTCATTAAGTCACGGAGAAGACGTCTTCCCTTCAGACTAAACAACCCCACTCCCTCTTTAAACACCTTCCTCACGGCAACTGTTTTTCATGACCATCTTTCTATATTTGCCAGTTTACCCCCAACACTCACCTCCCGGTCCAGTCTCTATTTTGAACAATTCTACACTAGGGAAGAATAAACGGATGTTTTCACAGTTCTCACCTCTGGCCTTAACAAATTAACACTAGCACGGGTGTTAAGCTGCCTCTTCTGGTCTACTCTGCCCAGGTCTCTGTTACTCATCCTGTGTGTGGCCAATCTTCTCTTCACTGACCACACTGAACTCGCTGTATGTCCTAGATACATTTGAGGGTCGTTCCTTGGCCCCATGCAGCCCCAAACTGTTCTTAACTCATTTGAATTGGTCTCACTTCCCTTTGATATCTAAGACAAAGCTTTAGAAAGTCCAAGACACAGAGACAACCCTTGAGAAGCGAGAGGGTTGACAAGGAAACTCCTCCTGTCTGCAGGGGCCTGGCATGCCTCTAGGAGAAATGCCAAAGCACAGAGAGGTTTGTTAGACCCAGCGGGTCTTTAAGTACACCAGCCCAGAGAGCTACCAGCCCCGAGGGGGCCCACTTACTTCGGGGTTCTCGCGGGCCGTCCACCGTGATTTTGATGGCTCTGTGGTAAGTAGCGACTTGCGGTGGGTTTGTGAAGACAGTGATGGTGAGGGTGAAGCTCTTGCCTGGGAAGACACAAACAGGACAGGGCAGGGTGAGAGGTGGTCTGAGCGTCTACCTGCTGCGCTAATCCAGGCTCGCCACCCCCAAACCGGAAAGGTGAGAGAGCTGCGGCAGGGGGTTTGTGCCCCTGCTGGTCCTATGGCTCTGACTTTGTTTATAATCTGAATTGCACATAGTAGGTTCGGAGGTGTGATACACTGCATAGTTATGTGGCTTCAATTCAATCATTAGTTAACAACAGGATGAGGAGCTATTGGAACCGACTCTCACATCGGGAGTTTGGGAATGGCCAGCTGGGACAAATATTTCCACCCTTTGTCCTCCCATCCCCATTGCCTTCCTGGATAGTTATAAAATCCAGGTTCTCCCCCGCCCCCCCAAAAAAAGAAACGCACAGAAAAAGAAGGAGCAGCTATCCCCATATGTCCCTTTTTTCTCTGTACTTCTGAGGATTAGAAAAGACAGACTTTTTTGGGCTGGGCTGAGTATAGCTCAGAGAGTAGAGCGGTTGTCTGGCAAGCATGAATCCCGGGGCTTTATGCCAGCATTGCATAAACTGGACATGATGCTGCCCACCTGCAATCCCTGCACTCAGAAAATGAAGGCAGGAGGATCAGATGTTCAAAGTCTTCCTCAGATACGTAGCGAGTTAGCCTGGGCTACAGGAGACACTGTCTCAAAACAAATGAACAAACTAACCAAATCAGCAAAGATTGAATTTCTAAGTGTGAAAACATGCTAAACTAGAAATTATTCTCGGTGCGTATTAGCCGTTGATGGCTGATGATAAATACTACTTATAAATACCAGGTGAGTAGATGTTACACAAACATTAATGGGTAGGGCAGAGCAAGGCTACGCAGCCGGCAGACTGAGATTCAAACGCGTAGTTCACACCAAAGTGTGCCTGGCTCTCTCTGAACACCTCACATGTCTCCAGGAGAGGTCGGCTCTGAGTTAAAACAAATACACTACTTCTCCGTCACTTCAGAGAGTGGGTTCTGGGTTTGAATTCCCACTGTTTTACTCTAACAAGCCATAAGATCTCTGTAGCTCAATGTTCTTGCCTGAAAAATAGGTACAGGCAGCTTTTCCAAATGTATGAACAGTTTGGGGCTGGGGGAGGAATAAATGAGGCAAAGCACTGTAACAGTGTCTGTCCTCAGCGAGCAAAGGCTCCAATGTTTGCGCGTCTCTCTCGACCTCTCAGAGCTCCACACGGAATCCAAGTGTCTGGCTGAGTGCGGCATTAATTCTTCTACCTACACGTCAGTTCTTCAGTTAATACAGTTTCTCGTCTTACCCACACAGTACGCAAGGAAACTCAGACAAAAGGGGAACAAACCGTGCCCACTGGCTTCAACAGGTATTGGCGATTTTCAAACCCAGCTGACCTGCCCACCCTCCTTAGAAGAAGCACACTGTTCCAGCTGGCATATGTGTTTTAATATGGGTGAAAGCCACTAAGAAATTACCCATGAATGCAACCTAAGGCCATTGATGTTCCATACACATATATTGTATCATATGTGCATATATATATATAAACATGTTTTTGAGACTACAATCTATGACCACAGCAAGCTGCACTCCTAATCATAAAAATTGTTCCTAAATAATCCTGGGGTGTCTGTCGGCAATCTGACTACTAAAGCCTATGACAGAAAGAGCAACAGTGGCAGATAAGGCCAGTGATGGGGTCGATTTTGCGCCATGAGCGGCCCAAGTGACCAGGCAGGAGTGGTTTCTAGAGATTCTATGGCTCATGAGGCTTTGTACCTGACTCCCCCATCTCCTCAGTCAGCCTCCTGCCCACAAAAGATGCTGCCATGATTGTTGTGTCAGATACCAGCAGATACCACCAGGGCATATTCTATGTGGTTTTCTACTATAGCGTCTAGCCGACCTAGAGGATGGCCAACAGAAGCTGAAGCTGCACATGCCCAGAACGGTGTGCTGATGTGGAGGCCTGAGGCAGCTACCCATCACTCTCGGTTGTCTTTGGCTGTATAAACAGTCACATGGTCCTGCTGCTATAAGGTAGGCCTCCGGAAGAGCTCACAGTGGGCCGACCTTTCTCAGCCAGAACCCACGATGGGCTACCCTTTGTATCAGGGACATAGAGTTAGCTTCCAGAATCTTCTCCCTGGATTTACTCACTCCTGCATCCCATGAGTTCAGCTCTGGAGCTAGGGTCTTGGGACCCTGTGGTTTCCCCAGCCACTACTACTTCCTCAGCCACCCAGATTCCCCTGCTTGGGTCTTCCCATCTTCAGAGGCCAGCCAGCTGCTGCTGACCTGCTTCTCAGGTGACCCTCCCTAAGGATGGGTTTGCTTGTGACTATTTCAGATAGCCCCACAAATCACTCTTTACCTAGATTAATTAAGATGTCTGCTTTGACAGCATTTGTGGTTGTCCAAGCCTAATCTGCCTGAGGGCAGGGACTATGTTCTCCAAAGACTAGCATCCTTCAGAGATGTCAAAGGAGAGCAGGTGGAGGCTTAGGGTAGCAGAAGGTCGTGAGGTGGGGAGGGGGATACCAGTGACAGATGGTGGCGTGGCTTAGTCCTGAGCTGGCCTTGGGTGTGTGTGTTGGGGGGAGTAAGGGGACAATGAAATATGGAGCCTCAAGCTGGAGAGCTAGAGGATCTGGATTCTTCCACGGTTTTGCCTCTCTTGGTCCCAGTTCAAGGATATTTGTGGTACGGCGCACAGCTCTCTGACACTGTCTTCTGAGCCTGAGGCAGTGGGATGCCGACACTGGAGCTGGTAGCTAGCTCTCTGACAGCTTTCTTCTCAGCTCAAGGCTGCAGGACTCCTGTAGCATCTAAAGTTCTCTGATAGTGTCTTCTGTGGGTTCAGCCACTGTTGCCTGTAGTGTGTGTTGTAGCTCCCTGAGGAAGTGTTACAGACCTGTGTCTATCCAGCATGGCATCACCAAGAACAGACTCATGGTGGCCCATGCCCTCTGATGCTTAGAGCTTCTCTACTGCAAAAACCTCAAGAATGATTGAATTCCAACAAACTTGGGGCTGATGCAATACAGTAGGCTGGCTTCTTGCACACAGATTCAGTGCTGTAGGACTGCTCCCTTAGGCTCCTCCCTTCTCCTCCTGACCCCCTGAGAATGTCAGCAGCATCAACCTTCTGCAGGGACTCCATCTCTCTATGGTACCCTCCTATAGGATAGCCCTTGAATCTCCCCATCCTTAGAAGGCTACTATGCATGGGCTCAAAAACAAACACTTCTCCTCACTGGACCTGTGAATTTACTCTACATCAGAGCGTATTCTGAGAGTCTGGCTGGGTGCGGACTTTCAGGGCACATTCTGCACACCAGGCTTGTCATCCCAAGGGTTTCTAAACTGTGAAACAGCCCTACCCCCATCGCCCCCTAAACCACTCTCTCAACCATTTCCTAAAGAGCAACAAGGAGATTTGCACTCAAAATGCCAGCACCTGTAGGTGTTTGTAGAGCTAACCATGTTCCCAGTACACTCCCATATGTGACTTCATTTGGCTGCCACAACCGACTCGTGAACCGAGCAAGGCGGGTTTCACTATTCCTCAACAGGGTGCAAAGCTAAGACGGAGAAAGGTGAAGTTACGTTCTCAGAATCACTCAGCGTGGGTTGGCGGGATGGCTCAGTGGGTAAAGGTATTTGCGGCCAACCTGGACAGCCTGGCTTTCATCTGGGATCCATATAACGGGAGGAGAGAGGCAACTCTCACAAGTTACCCTCTGACCTCCATAGACATGCAACAACACCATACACACACACACACACACACACACACACACACACACACACATATAACATTGAATTAATCAACTAAGTTAAACACAGAGAAAGGAATCCTAAGCTTTAGTCACCACCCTCTGAGTTCTTCTCACTGGTGTCAGAAGGATCCACCTGTGCCAAAACCAAACTCAGGAGCCTTCTTTCACCTCCCCCCCGCCCACCTGCCATCCCCCAAAGTGAAAATTTCCCCTGTGACCCTAATGCACAAAACCGTTCTAGGAAGCTGCCTATGAACCCAGGTCAGGGCTCAGTGGCAGTCTCCTGGAGTGGACTGGGACTTTGAGAAGGTGAAATCCCTAGTTAACCAGAGACTGACTTAGGAAAGGAATTCAGGTGCAGCAGAGGCCGGCGAGGACCCTGCTCATCATTTCCTGTAGAGACGAGGACTTTCCACTTAGCCACGATTGCAGCAGGGAGAGTTCACGTCAGTAATGGGATTTACCTGGGAGGAGATAAACTAGTGGCTGCCCTCACAATGGGCTCTCTGGTTACAGCCAATGTGTGTGCATGTGTGCGTGCACACACACCTGTGTACATGAGGTCACAGGTCAATCGTGGGTGCCGTTCCTCAAGCCCTTCCCATTTTGTTATTGAGACGGGGTCTCTCACTGGCCTGGGACTTGTGGATTCACCTAGGCTGACTTATCGGTGAGCCCTAGGAATGTGTGTGTCTCCACATCCTTCTGGGGATGAGACTCGGGGCATCATGCCTGTGAAGCAGGCACATCACCAATGGAGACATCTGCTTCTTATCTATAGACCGTGGCGACTTTTTCCTCACAGGTGAGTGTCATGTTTTTCCCCCAGGTGAAAACCTGACCTCCATTCCTTCGGACTTTTCCAGCTGAGCTTGGCACCATTACCGACGATGGCCTCCAGGGAGCTAGAGGCACATCTGAGGATGTGCCCGGATTGCAGGAACCATGCGCTCTGCTCTCCACCCACCCAGGCCCATGGATGCTCAGACAAGGCCCTGCTTGGCCAGCACCTGCAGACGTGGGAGCTGCAGCCTCGAGCGCACATGTGTTATTAGCCAAATTCCCTTATTAAAATGACCTATGGGCTTGGTATTTTAAGTGCGTGGGCGTGGAGAGTGAAAGACTTTCAAGTGTTTTTCTCAGCAAGCTGCAGCCAGAAGAGGAAGGACTTAGAGGGGACCGGAGCAGTGCCGGTCAGCAAAATAATACTAGCTATCATGGTCTCTTCAGGACCTAAGGCAAGGGGGAAGCACTGGGCTCAGGTTCCTGTCTGCTGCCATCCCAGAAGCCCTCACTGGCTGGGACATAGATAACCTTGGGATTGATCTTAGGCACTGCTTGGAGGCAGAGGCTTTTGGCACTGGAGGGGCAAGCCGTAAGTCACGGATGCCCTGACCATGAGTCACCCAGCCAGTGGGAGGTGCTCGGGAGAGAAGGAGGCGCTACACTCCTCCCTCTGCTCCTGGTACTGGATGCAACAGCAGCATCAGCTCCAGGGGATGGTTGTGATCAGGGAGGACAGCTATGTGATCAAGAGGGACAAGAGGGGTGAGTGAGAGAGAGGATGGAAGACCAAGAAAGAAGGGCCGAGAGAAGGGGCTGCAGTGGACTCACCCTACAGGCATCACAAGACAAAGCTTGCTGTAGCACTCCAGGAAACGCACAAGGAGAGGGCTAAGCGTGGATGCTCAGCCAGCTAGCGGCTTAGCGGACCTGTGTTCAAATCATACTTGTTGCGAGTATGGGTGAGTTTCTTCACCTCTCAGGACCCAAGCAGCTTCGTTATTCATTAACCAACAAAGCAACACATATACAGAAGGACTTCCCACACCACTTCTGCAAAACAGAAGGCAGTGACAGCCCTTCCTTGTTGGAGTCTCTTCCTGTGGGTTAAAGTAAGAAGGGCTACGTGGGCCGGGTGCCCAGCAAAGTCTTGGCAGAAATGTCAAAGATGTGACAGCATTTCCACAAAGAGAGCCCCAGAGATCCTGTGAGGAGGGCTTGGGAGGAGACAGTCATGGACACCTGACGGTGGGTAGGACTTCTGGAAAAGGGAGAACATTCAACAGGTGACAGACTTGTTACTTGGACTGACTTCAGCTTGAAGTCAATGGCTGCATTACAGGGGCTGGCAACGTTCTGTAAGGCATGGTTGTGTGAGTGGCTGATCCGCTATATAAACAAAGCCAAGACAGCAACATGTGGCGTCTCCCTCGACGCCAGTCTGTCCATCCACGGGGCAGAACAAAATGCGAACTGCTTTATTTAGTCGGAAAGAAGGTCACGGGGTGAGCCTTCCTGGACACTCGCTGCTGTGGTGTGACCTGCTTTCCAAGGCCAGGAAGTTCTAGGGCCTTAGGGAAGAGTTCAGTGGTGACCAGTGACATGTCTGAGGTCTAATAAAGCCTTGGCTGGGCTCGGTCTCTCTGTCAGGCCCGAGACACACTGTGCTTCTCCTCATATCTAGCGGATGATTAAACCACAGGATCAAGATACTATAATGTTGTGTACGGCCTTCCTCAGGAGGGCTGAGGCGGGAAGGAGAAGAGTAAGCAAGGCTGTAGGTGGCTGGTTCTACACACCATACACCGCGGTCAGACCGCCGTCCCTACCCCCAGGCCAGCTGCAGTCAGGGGTGGCCCTCTGTCTCTAGCTGGGAGCACGCTGCCCTTTCCTGGGCTGTGGGCGGGCTGCTCTACCCACCGTTCCTCAGTGGTTCTGTAACTCTCGTTCTCCTTGGTGGAGGTCGGATGCATGAGTCATCTGCTTGTGGGGACTGTTTCTGGGGAAGTGAAACTCGCCCTTTGTCACGAAAGAGAAGATTACACATGCAAAGGATCTTCTGCCTGGGGATGCGGGGTAGCCATTTTCCTTAAGCATCATCCCCAACACCCCAATCTACTCGGGTCTCTTGCAAGGGAGCAGGCCTTCTCTAGCTGATGCTCCCCAGAAGATGTGAAAGGAAACATTCTAAAAATGCTGCCTTCGAAAAACCAAGGCAGCCAGGGAGGTCTGCTCTTCACGAATTCAGGAAATCCCCGAAGATTCTCAAGGGCTGCAGGGAGAGTTCCCCTTGGACTACAGACTATGCCATCTCTAATTCTGGCCATAGACAACAGCATTAAAATGGATGCACCCAGGCCGGTGCCAGCGTTCAGTGAATAAAGACCTGTCCCTAAGCCCAGTCGCCTGAGTTTATCCCTGACTCCCACATGTTGTCCTCTGACCTCATACATATGTACACAGACGCACATGCCTACACACACGCACACCACACACACACACACACACACACACACACACACACACACACACACGGGAGATATTTATTTTTCAGGGAGCGAAAGTTCCCTTGGACTCCAGGGATGACTTCCATGTTAGCAGTGTCATGCCCAGTGTGCTCCAAACATTTTCCCTCTTGGTTTCCCACCAGAGCCTCCTGAGAGTCAGCGCTCATGCCTGTCTCCTGTCCTCTGTCTATATCCACCGTGATCTGGTGACCACGGAGCTGCAGAATCCATTTTTTTAGGGACTTACAAGCAAGGCACAAATCACGCGACCTGCCGGAGCCTCCTGGCTCCCCTAAGCTGAACTGGAAGGTGTTTGTGTGTATATCTTATCTTGTGCAGAGAGCCCCTGTGTCCAGCTGGCCGGATCCGGCCCCATCTGGGTCCATACAGACAGAATGCAGGCCAGATTTCCCCACTCTTGGCACGAGTTCAAGCCTCCAGAGCCTAACTGAACACTTGAGATACAGAACTCAGTTTTCCATAGAAATAGTCTTTGCCTGGTTACATGGAGCAACCAGAAACTTGAGAAAAGGCCATCTACTCAGAGAACAGGAATGCCACACGTTACGTTACTCTGAAGTTCTCTGGAAGTGAAGTGATTCAGGGGCTGTGCTTGAACCAGATTTCTGGCTTCTGCTCCAAAGTGTTTTTGTAAAAAAAAAAAAAAAAAAAAAAAAAAAGGGCTGATGGGAAGGGGAGATGGCTCAGTAGGTAAAATACTTGTCGCACCAGCATAAAGACCTGAGTTCAGATCTCCAGCATGCGTGTAAAAAGCCAGTGGGCAACAGACACCTATAACCTTGTTCCTGGGGATTGATAGAAGTCAGTTTGGGGGTGGGGCTTGCCAGTTGAAATGGCTGGTGAGCTTCGGGTTCTGAAAGAGACCTTAACCCCAAAACAAAAGTGGTGGAGAAATTTGGGTACCAGCTCTGGCTTCCAGATACACCTGCACACACCTGTATGCACATGCACGCATACATGCGTGTGCGCGCACACACACATGCACACACGCACACACGCGCGCATATGTTTGAAAAGGTGGACCAATGAGCTCTGCTGACTTCTAGCGTGGCAGCTGTCTCTGCTTGGGAAGCATGGTGGTACTTTGGGTGCTGGGATGAGTATGGCCTTAGGAAAGAAACGAATGGACAAGGCCTCCCTTCACTGTGAGCACAATGGCTCCTGCCTCTGTGTCTGAGGGTCCAGCCTGCCGCAGTTTTAAACATGCAGGGCAATGCACCTGGTGTGAGTTGAATATTGTTAAGGAAGGAGTTCCAGTGGATCACACAAAAATGTTGTGTCTGCATCATTTTTAATAAGGATGGGGACGAACGTCTACAGATTTTGCTGTCTTACGGAGGGGTCTTAAAATTGGGTCTGTACCTCCTGGCACTTGACACCTACCACCCCAAAGCATCAAGACAGTCCCTGGGGACTCTGGTTTTTTTTCCCCAAAGTTGCACATTTCCTTCTGTCTTTTTTATTCATTTGGGATCCTAGCCACACATTCTTCAGAAAACTAGCCTGTTTCCCGCCCAGACGCGTACAAGATTCTCCTTAGGCTAAGGTCACATGCTGCAGTCCAGCCAGGGGCCACACAGGGAAGAAGCCCAAAGTGGCTTCCCAAGGCTACCTGACTTATCACCCTGAATATACCTGTGGCCTAGAGCCACACACACAGCCCCGCACAGCCTGCACCGTGTGGAAGTAGCAGGGAGGCTGGGGGCTGGGGGCTGACATTCAGAGGAGAGGTGGCATCGGGGTCCCAAGTCCCTGCTCACCAGCTTTTTGAGGAAGGGAAGGTGGGCTGGATACCTGAGGCCAACATGATGTGGGAGCTAACGTCCCCTGGGAGTGACACATACTAAGTGGGGGTGCTCGCAAGCTCTCCCTGCACAGATCTGAGGGTGCCTGAGAGGAGAAACCCTCAGGTTGGTCTCTCGGTACCCTGGCACCCTCTAAGCACCCCCTGCTCTTCACACTGCACCCTAAGTCTATCTGCCATGCACGTCTGGTGACACAGTTCTCTGCTTGGCGTTTTGCATGTCACTGCAGCAGACCCAGCGCCCTGGGCGAATATCAAGACCCCCGTAACATCCTCACCTCACCCTTCTCAAAGTCCTCCAGAGCGGGCCACCCTAGTATCTCTTGGTTCTTCAACAGGCAACATGTGACGGGCCCCTGACCCAAACACACTGTCGCCTCCCCAACAGGCAATGTGCCCCCCCCGGCCAACAGGCACACTGTGCTGCCTCCCACAGGTATCCACAGAGACGGTGAGCTCCCTGACGGAAGCCATCTGCCATTCACTAGACTGCATGCCACTTGGTTCCTGTCCTTTGTCACAGAGATGTCCATTCAGAACAGGGAGGGCTGGCTTCACCGTCACCCCTCAGGAACCCCTCAGTGGATAACTGCTCTTCAGCAGACCCGTGAATCTGCTGTGCTAGCCTCGTGCCTGATAGGATACCCAGTTCATATGTGACGAGTCCATGGATAGAGGCTGAGGCAGGAGGATCGCTGAATTCCTGGACAGGGTAAGCCTGGGCTAACAGTGCTATTGTGTGCCAGAAAGAGAGAGAGAGAGAGAGAGAGAGAGAGAGAGAAATGAATGGCCGAATGAATGAAATGCTCTCCTTGAATGACTTCAGGGCACAAGGTAAGCAAAGAGAAAAGGACAGGATATGTCCAGCACACAGGTCCCCAAAAAGGATTAGTTATTTTATTACGGTTACGCGTGCATTTATTAGTGGATATTTATGGAGATCTATTGTATCCAGAACTTTCATTTTACCAGGTCCTCAGCAGAACAAAGGGACAGAAGGAGAGGGCAGTAGGAGAGGGTTTACCACCCTTTCTAACTTCCGGACTCAGCAGGTTGCTCCTGCCATCTCTTCCTTCCTCTTCCCACAATCCTACCCCAGGAGCAAGAGCCACCACACCTTGTCTTCTGAGTCTCCTCAAAGGCCACCACCTCATTTTTGTCATCTTAGCCCAGATGCAAGGCATTGCCATGCCTGTTACCCAGGAAGAAAAACCGAGGCCTGCACGTCTCGGAGTTGTGGCCACTCCCCAGACTCCCTCACTGTCTTCCCCAGACCCACAGAATCATTCTGCATAGATACGTTCTTCTGTGGAAGTACGATAAATTAGAGGAACCGTAAGTGGGACTGGGTGGCTTTAGTGTAATCCAGAGCCCAGGAATTTGGCCAGAATGCAAGACAATCGTGGAGTCAGAGGCGGCTGCGAGCAACAGACTAGGTTCCCTGTGGCCACCAGAGAAAACCCATGTGTGACTATTAACTTGCAATTTATTAAAACGATGAGATAAGAATGACTTCTGGGGAACAGCAGGATGGATGGCCTGGAGCACCATCCAAAGCACGCACGGGTCACGCAGATGTAGAACGCCCCAAAGCTTGGGTGGAGCCTGCAGTTCCCACCCAGGAAGAATGCCATGCTACTGGGTGCCAGCCTGAGGAGCTCTGCTACGGGACAAAGGGATTATTCTGCTTCATTGTCAAAATGCAGTATTTATTGTTAAAATACTCTTGGGAATTAAAAGGGGCCTGTATGAATCATAAATATTTGCATGCTATTAATGTTTGGACAAAAGAGTTGGACAGGCTAAGTTGGGAGAACGTCTTTTCCCATGAAAAGCGGTGCTTCGAATTACAGTCCAGATTTAATTTCAGCTCTTCCATTGCTAATCTGAAATCTCAGTGCCTGCTGGGCATAACCCTTTCAGGCCCTCAGAGCTCCAGGAGGCTGGAGAGAATGGGTGGATCTGGTGGATTCTTCCTGATGCCAGCCTCTGAGCACTCTGCCTGTGGTCACCACTGTCTCTCCCAGGGGTCCTGTCTCTGGAGAGACTGACCCCGGTGTGAGATTTTACCAAGGTTTTTAACCTGCATTTTATCTCAAGAAATCAACCCTCTCTGAGCCTCCTCCTCTCCAGGGACAAAAGGGGAATAGAGCCCGACAGACACACACCTCTAAGTAAGTTGTTTGCAACTTCCCCGCCCTCAGGGGAGGTTTGACTGTCACTACTGAGGAGGTGGGGGTGAGGGGGGCAGTCACTGGTCACTGGTATGCTATCAAACATCCAACAATGCATAGCACAGCCACTCCAGGGTGGCTCTAAGTGTCGGTAGGGGACCGATGATCTGCTCTCAGTGAGAAGCTGGTAGAATCCACTGCCTGGAGGGAAGACAGCCCTGGAAGAGGGACTCACTGGCAGGGATCTAGGGAATGGGTGGCCACTGGTCAGCCAGCGATTGGCCCACTGAAGATACCACTGGGCAAAGCTGGATGTTTGGTTTGGGGAAAGTCACTGAATCTCACTCAGGGCTTCTGGATACATTCTGATTGATTGATTGATTGACTGATTGATTGAATGATTGATTTTTCTCCCCAACCCCACCCCAAGACCAGGCTGGTCTGGAACTCAATATATGACCAAGGGTCCTCCTGCCTCCACTCTTTTATTCAGTGTAGATATCACAGATTTCGTTTCATAGATTTTCAAGGAAAATAAAGAGTGTGAGGGAGGAGGGCAAGAGATATTCTTGACAACTGTGGAGAGTGGCGGGCCAGGTCGGGGTGGTCAGTATTGCCATGACTTAAGTTTTAGAGTTGGTTTCTGTTGGGGAGGGGATTCTGCACATAGGAGGGTGTTTAGCAGATCTCTGGCCTCAACCCTTGGGTGCTATGAGCCCTAGTTCAGTCTGTGACAATCAATCATATCGCTGACCTCATCAAATGCCCCCAGGGGTGGCAGCTCATCCCAGCTGTGAAGCACTAAGAGGGTCATCAGCAATGATCACCTACGAGGAAAGGGTGAAGAGACCTGCCCCTGGGGCTGCAGCTCAAAGCTGGGGGTGCCATTTAAGAAGACAGACAGCCTAGGAATGATCCTGGTTCAGATAGCTCCTCATTAATAAGAGGCAAGTGGACAGGAAAGTGAGAGTTGAATACGGTCCATACACTGTCGAGCACCGTCCACACCACAATGCTGAAATACACCATACAATGCCGAACACGCCCCATACAATGCCAAACACGCTCCATACAATGCCAAACACGCTCCATATAATGCCAAACACAGTTGTATGGACTGGCATTGTATAAATGCCAAACACACGCCATATAGTGCTGAACACACTCCATACAAAGATTTCAAATAGAAAGAAAGATGTCTGTGAAGATCCGTGACCAGAACTCTGAGCGAATACTGTAGGCTCAGGACTATGAGGTCCACCATGAGGAGGGCCTTTCTCCCTCCAAACGGCCCCTCCCTGCTCGCCTTGTCCGTGAAGATCCGATGAGGATGCAGAATACTGAATGGCTCCTTCCTTTGCATGAGGTGACATGATTAGAGACACACACTTCCCTAGGGGACACTGGCCAGCTCTCTCATTCACTGGACGGGCCTCCTGGATCAGGTGTTGGGGAGGCAGGGCTACTGGGCCATGTGCTCCCGAGGAAGGTCTTACGACTCTAAAAGCAGGGAGCACTTCACGTCAGAAAAATAAGCTCAAATTCGTTCACAACGTCTATGAGAAAAGCAGAGTTTAAGTGGCTTCTGAGAGACTACTTCCTTCCTTGTTAGGAGGTCAAAGGGAACCCACTGGGAGTCCGGAATTACAACGTGAACCTCTCATAGGAGGCTGCTGGGATTTCTTTACACTTCATGCTCCCATGCAGGTTCATGCCACAGCAAATGGAGTTCCTAAATGGGACGGGCTGCCCAGTATAGGCTAATAAATTCTGGGCAGTGAGCTGGGATCCCAAAGAGTTGGTGCAATGCGAAACTAACCATTAACTCCATTCTCCATAGGCCCTGACTGAGAGATACACGGCAGAACCAGCCATGGGGAGGACAGGCATTGCCTGAAACTCACTCAGGCATGTTTATAAACACAGGCAGCATGTTTATAAATGTGAGCAGCCTATGGGCCCCCACTCCCTGCCAGGCAGCTGTACACTGGGACATCTTCACAGACAGCATGCTCATCCATTCTTGCTAATTTGCTTGGTTGGGGCTTCATATGAGAAGATGCTATCAGCATAGACTCAAGCAATCTTTCAGAACATTCTGATCCAAGAAGTCTCCCAAAGAAAGTATAAACACACGAATACAGAGCCCTGGGTAAGGGCCAACAACCGAACCTGCAAAATGCACACCACTGCAGTTACAGTAGAGTAGGTCCCATGGCTGTGGAGCCCACCAATTACAGATGACAAACACTTGGGGGGAAACCCATTTGTACTAAACGTGTGGGCTTTATTTTTTCGTTATTACTCCCCAAACAATGCCACAGCAACTACTTATGTGTAAGTGATACTCTGTTAGCTACCGTAAGTAATCTAGGCATGCTGTAAATTATATTAGAGAGGGTGCAGGGTCATTTCCAAAGGCTGCACCAGTCTGTATGATGGGCTTGAGCAACTGCAGATGTTTGGACTTAAGGGAGGGGTTCTGGACCAACCTGCCATAAACACCAGGGGTGACTGCACACAGTCATTCTTAAACACCCCTTACTGTCCTCAACTTGTTTGTATAGTCACCAGCAGGGAGGGACGGTTCGGCAGACATTACACCATCTCTGCTTCAAAAAGCAATTTTTCTTAAAAAAAAAAAATTCCTGAAAGACAGAATATATTCTTCCATAACCATCCTCCTCCACTCTCCCTGTACCTCAGCAACTAGCACACGCACACACATATACCACACACACACTCACACACCACATACACTAACACACACCACACACATACCACACACACACACTCACACATACTGCACACACACCCCACACACATACCACACACACACACCATACACACACACCACATACACTCACACACAGTACACACATACCACACACACACCACACACTCACACACATACCACACACACACCATACACACACACACATACCACACACACACCATACACACACACCACATACACTCACACACAGCACACACATACCACACACACACTCACACGCACCACACACTCACACACATACCGCACACACACCCCACACATATACCACACACATCCCACACACCCCCACACTCACACGCACCACACACTCACACACATACCACACACACACCCCACACACATCCCACACCCCCCCCACACACTCACACACACCACACACACACACGGAAGAAAGAAAGCTGATTTATTAGAACGAGCCACACTGGGTAGCTAGCTGGATCCCTGTTTATGTCTATGACGCTGTCATAACAGGAAGCTCTAAAGTCACTGGGCCATTATTTCTCTCCGAGGCACTTTCTGATGGGCAGTCTTCAGTCCTGGCTCACTAAGAAGCCCTGCTGCCCAGGAAGGGTGGAGGACGGCTCCATAGACGGGCAGTATTTGCCCCACAACTGAAAAATTCTATTCATGCAAATGACCTCAACCATGAGAAGCTGCGTGACACCACCATCCTGGATGCCTGGCACTTCGTTAAAAACCAGCAAGGAAAGTCTGACGGAGTAGAGCAGGTCACTACTGTGTTCCCACAGGGATAGCGCGCGTGGTGAGCTGCTCCTTCTTCTTGCTAAGGCTCTCACCAACCCAGGCTTTCAAGCTCGCTTGAGGAAAGTGTTGCTAACTCTTTTACTGTCAAATATAAAATCCTGGTCGGATAGGCAGAGTCTGCCTCAGTTCCGGGTGGAACTTGTGACCTGCCGTGGAAAGGAAGTATTTGATGGGGCCAGCTGGGGCTTGTTCTCTGAGAGGCCCCGGGTTTGTTTAGTTTTATCTGTTTTTATTTTTATTTTGGTCTGCTTTATCCCATTTGTTCACAGCTAAATCTGAGGGAAACGGACCTTACTACATGCACTATTACAAATTCTAAATGGAGAGCCAGAAATAAAGAGGGAGAAAATGGACATTTGCTTTGAACGCAACTCATATATTCCCTTTTACTTACTTTCTCTAGGAGACCCAGCTGCCAGTTTCTATTGCTTACCTAGAATGTTCTCCATGAAACGTCTCTGGGGCTGGCAGTTGGATTTTTCCTTCTTCTAGTAAATGAATTGGTGATCAAATAAAGAACGATGTGGATCTATGATAACATTGAGTCACTCAGGCCCCGCTCTCTCTCCGGTAAAAGCCACTACACAGACGCCCCTCCCTGTTCGGAGGATAAGTATGGTTTATCCTTCCCCAAATGTATCTCCACCACAGCCTTCCCCTGGGCTGAGAGACAACATCCCCATATCGTACCCAGAATCCTGCAGAAGGGGAACGAGACTGCCTTAAGAAACCAACATTACACAAATACGAAAGAGCCTAGATTGTGACAGGATAAATATTATGTCTGGGAAGACGTCCACAGCAAGAATCGAGGAAGGAATTTCACTTCAGCAAAGGACTATTTTCAAAACGGAGCAAGTTCCGAGCTGCTGGGAGGTCAGGGTAAACAGCAGATCCCACCGAGAAGTGAAACCCTTTCCTGACAGAGCACAGAACACTCGGTTTCACGGTGAGTGCCACAACAGTGAGGCGATGGTCACTGGGGAAGAGACCTTACTGTCAAGGACAGAGGGCCTGCAATCCTGTGGAAGTGATTATATTCACTTACAAGCCTAGGGATTCACCGAAGGCCTGGATTAGCCTCTTAAATTCTGAACGTTCCTAACCCCTACCAACCAGGTCCTACCGCTGTCACCAATATAACAGAAGGGCACAGGAAAGTGTCAACCTTGTGGCTCCCTTGTCTATTTATTTTCTGGGTATCTCTTGAGCATAAAGCTTGGTGCTAATCTAGTGTTCCACATCCCCAACGTGCACATTTCGGCATCTCCGCATCCCAGAAGATCTACAAACAAACTCCGGAAATTTCAGCACACAGAAATCCGTGCACGCAGGGGCTTTTTTCATTCTTGGGAAAAGTCTTTCGGAGGATTTTCAGAATTATCTCTGACATCTCCCAAAGATTAAAAATCACATTCTTAGGACAAATGTTAATTGGCCATGGTTTCCCTCCTCACAACACAGTCGTTGATACATTTGGTAGTTGTGTGCTTTGGTTCCCAGTGAAATCATTGAAGCTATATTCCCTGATGGATCAATTCATTGGCAACTAATATAATACTCTAGGAGGGAAGAGGCATTTGCAGACATTACTGCTAAAGTTCCTTAAGGGTCTTGCGCCTCACACTGTGGGGAGCGTTCTCGCCGTGGGAACCTATTGGTGGCAGTTGTAGACAAGGACAAGCGTTCAGGTATTCAACCTCACGGAGGAGAGTTCCTGTTGACCCTGAACTTGGAGGTGACGGATAGTCTCAGGCCCTGTGATTAAAACAATAATTCTGACAACCACTTGTGTGCCTTCCTACTCTCTGGACTTCAGTGGGTCTCCGAGGACTCCCCTTTCTCATGCCCACCCCCAACTGAGAGCAACTCTCTCTCTGTGAAAATCATTGTAAGTCAACAGGCAGATCGGAAACCAAAGAGAGAAACGTTCCTGGGGTGAGACACTAGATCTCAGCTACCTGGACAGCAAGGGGAAGCCGGGGGGGGGGGGGCGGGGGGGGGGGGGGGGGGGGGGGGGGGGGGGGGGGGGGGGGGGGGGGGGGGGAAGAAAGAGGGAGAGAAAGAATCTAGAGCCGCCTTGGCCTTCAACAGTGCTCACAGGGGCCTGTGATCAGCCTTGTCTTAGGAGCCAGACAGGCAGGTTCTCCCAGTCACCGGCTGAACCTGAGGTTAGGAGCTGTGGTGCTGGCTGGTGGCCAGACAGATCCATTTCTTGGAACAGAGGAAATCCCTTCCTTGGGTAGCTCTGCCAGTCTCGGTGAGGGTCACCAACCCCCAACATCTGGCATCTGGTGAAATAAAGGGGGCACCCTTACATAGATTCTCTACCTTTCTTTCCACACGGAGCATCCAGGCTCCTTGGAGAACCCGGCATTGACAACTCAAAACTGCCCGTAAGATGTGTGCACGGATGGAAAGCCAGACCTCTGGGTCAGTCTGTGAATGCCAAGGGCATATTTTTACACACATTTTAGAAAAGAGAAAACGAAATAGACGAGTCTTAATATCCCTTAATAAAACATAATGAAACTTTAAAAGGCAAGGCTCAGCCAGGAGGATTAGAACTAATTGTTAGAATTAGGAGAGAGAGAGAGAACGAGGTGGGGGTTGTCTACCAGGCTTCGATGATGACACAAAAAAAGAAAATTAAATTAAATTTTGTGACTACAAAGTGAAATTACGAGGCAACACCATGTTCAGCCTCCCAAGAGCTCACTTGTCTTACATTATTGACATAAAAAAATGTAGATCATAAAACTCAAGACCAGTGTTATATACAGTAACGGTAACTGGGTCAAGTGGTCAATTAGTGTTCCTGAGCTTTAATGACTTACTCTCAGACATGGCGAGGAGAGCCTGTTCAAATCAATTATAATCCTCTTTTTTTTTTTTAAATTTTGCATCTGATTAATTTTTTTTCATTCCAGGGTATGAGAAGACAGCCTGGCCTTGGGTGCTGCTGTTTTCTTTTGGGGGGTTTATGCAAACTCGAGTGCACACTGGCATGAATCAGGTAGCAGAATGTAAACAGCCCACACCTTGGGGAAACAGTCCGCCGTTCCTCAGGTAAACACCAGCGCCTATTAGTCACCCACTCAAAACAGAAATGACCAAAGAGAGATGGGGGCCAGCCCTCGGCACCACAAAAGGAAGCATGCTGCTTTCAAAACCTACTCTTTGCCATCATCAACCTATTCTGACGGGTGTCAGAGAGTCGCCGCGCGGCTCCCTAGTGGAAATGTCACAGGGACGGGCCAGGAAACAGTCTTTAAAACCCCCATAGCCAAGCAGGACAAAAAGACCCACCTTGGCGCCTATGAGTAGAACCACACTTTCTCTGGCAACCAAGCAATACCCAGCTAGCCATTTCTAAAAGGGGCACCTCCTAAGCCAGGTGAAGATCACTGCTAGGCAGGTGGGGGCCTGGCTGTGAGGTCATTGCTTCTTCTTTGCTTCCCACGCTCTTCGTGATGTTTGCTAAGCACAGGCCCCTGAACCATAATGCGAGTTCCATTTGCTCAAAGACAGACTTTCGCTATAACAAGTGAACTCACTTAAAGACACACGCACACAGCATCTCCGGCTTTCAGTAAGAGGACAGACGGCTCTCTGAATCACTCTATTATTAGCATAGTAGTGTGAACATTTTTCAATCACATTATAGGGTTCCCCCCCCCCAAGCTGTGATTTCATTATGAAAATGGCCCGGACATCTAGGCTAGCAGCACAACAGCCCAGATGTGCATACACTTACTCTCCGTCTTCCATTAAGAACAGGTTCTCTAGGTTTTCTGACCGCTTTTGTAGACAGGAGTGATGATGACTCCTTGGCCTGTGTTTTTCTACATTCGCCAGTCTGGTTGTTTTGCTTTGTTTGCTTGGTACTGGGGACCAGACAGAGGGCCTTGCATATGCGAGGCAAGGGCTCTCCACTGAGCTGCAGACATCACTAACCCCTTCCTACTTCTTTTCCAATGCAGGAACTATTACTGCTGCTGAGACATGTATCCTGTTCTTTAAGCTAGAAATACCGCTGATGGCCAGGCTTATTGAGCACTACATTGCAAAGGTGCTCTTAGATTTTCACTACTTGTTGATGTTTGTAAAATATGATTTAAGTCTTGGAAACAAAGAGAAAATGTAATACTTGAGAGGTAACTGGAAAGTAGAGACGTCTACAGTGAAACAAGTTCCCTCTTTCTGCTCCAGTGCTTGATTGATGGTTAAGGGTGAAGGCCAATAAAACTGCCTGTCCACCTGAGCCAAGGTAACGGCTCCTTTAATAATCAGGTCTCTAACAAAATTAACATCTGAAAGTTAAGTGAGCCCCTTTTCTCCCACCAAAGTAATAGGCTGCAAAAAAGAATAAACACATCACGAAGGCCATGTTGTTCTCGGTTGTATTAATATGATTCCATGTGTGTCCTAGAAATGTAAGCTTGCTTAAAACCATATCATCTAGTGTTAGGATTCCCCAAACCACCGATGTGACCAGTTGAAACCCTGTCGCTTGTAGCAGAAGCCACAAACACCATACGCTGAAGGCTCACGATGCTCACATTGCCCGGCAGTGAACTCTCATTACACAGTCTTAGTTCTCATTATGGTGAGGTTCACTTTTCTCGTTTTAGAAAAATTGAAGTGTTTTCATAATTCATGCCGGGCACTAGTGGTGCATGCCTTTAATCCCAGAACTCAGGAGGCAGAGGCAGGTGGATCTCTGTGAGTTCAAGGCCAACCTGGTCTATAGAGCTAGTTTCAAGAGAGCCAAGGCTGCATAGAAAAAGGCTGTCTTGAGAAACCAAAAAAAAAAAAAAAGTAATTCATTCATGTATTGTGTATTCCAAGTCAGCCTCAAGCCAATTTAGTTATCAAACATGATAATATAAAATTAGATTCTTGCAGAAGTATTAAATTTCAAATAAATATATTAAAGTTTGATGTGGCATCAATACTAAGAAACTGCTACTAGTTAAGCCTGGGTTCACTCCCAGGCACATATGTTTTGAGCTCATTCGTGATACGTACCTCTACCACTCCGACCAACAAACCGGAGGTCGTTGAATCTTGCCACTTGGTTCTTCATGGCTGCCGTAGCGTTTCTCAGCTCCGCCGAGTAGTTTTCATCGTTGCCTGCCATGACGGTGACCAGAGTGCCATCTGGAACGTCCCCCAGCGCTACCACCTAGACATGAGTCAAGGGACAAACGCAGACATCAGAGCTGCCGCAGGTACCCGTCCATGTCATTGGCGTGACCATTGGTTAAAAATTAAACCTATGCTTCATAACACTTTCTGGTTTCCAGAAAAGTCATAACTTGAGCGATAAAGGAGAGGCTATCTGTTAATTCCACAATGGGTAGACGGAGGTGAGGAAGACAGCGATGAATTGAAACGAGCAAAGCCACTGAGGTCACACAAAATATCGGGGACAAGACAAAAGGGGACAGGGACTCTGAGAAGATGCGGCTTCTTGTCAATGTAGTCATCTCTTAAGACCTCATGTTTGTAAGTTTGTAGTTTATAATCTAACCCTCCTTTAAGAAAGGTTGATTTTATTATTTTGAATTAATTGTATGTGTGTGTGTATACAAGTAGGGCCACTGGAGGGCAGAGATGTCAGCACCCCCTGGAGTGGAATCGTAGGCAGACGTGAGTCACCTGACAGAGGTGCTGGGGTGAGCCGATCCCCTGCAACAGTCTCCTGTTTTCTTACCTACTGAGCCGTCTCTCCAACCCCATCATTTACTTGCTTGGACCTTCACTGGTGTGTCTAATAGGACCTGGACTTAGCAATTTACACTTAGTTCTGTTAAACTTAAAGTTGACTTTTGCTACTGATTTTATTCTATTTTTTTCCCAAGACAGGGGCTCATGTAGCCCAGGGTGACCTCAAGCTCTTTGTCTAAGGGATGGCCTCGAACCCTGATCCTCCTGTCTCTGCCCTGCGAGCGCCTGGGTTACAGGATGTGCCCCCCCCCATACACACACGGGCAGCTTCCAGGGACTCCAGAAGGACTTAACCAGCCGCTTGCAGCTGATGTCTGGCATCTCTTTCTGCCTCTATTGGATTCTCACTAGCAGTGGACTAGGAGACAATCCAGAATGGGCCATTTATTTATTACTGATCACAAAGGGGACGACTTCGGAACAAAGCAGGTTCCAGTTTAATCATCCTCCTGAACCAAATGTGAGAGCAGGCTGCATTTCACACCTGTGAGCCTCAAACATGTACTATCCATATTCCGAGGGATCCCGTTACTGTCGCCGAGTAGGGAAGGGTTTATTATATTTTGAAGACAACTGGTAGTTAAACACATTTCATAACCATAAAACCAAAAAAGGCACCAATTTTAAATAAAAATGCTCTGAAGTATTTGTCTTAAAAATACTTCACGAAATATCATCCATCGTGTGGCTGCTATTTGATTCTGTTTATTTTGTTTTAGAGCGAGGGTCTCACTAGATGGCCTAGAACGGCCTTGAACTCACAATCTTGTCTTTGCCTGTGAGGCCAGGGCTTACAGGTGTATACCACCAAGCCTGGCCTCCTTTGGCTTCAGCAGTGACTTTGAGTTTTGACTTGATTACAACTCACATTTGTCTGTTCCAATTTCAAAGTGGTCCATGGAATTCAAATCAAAATACCTCGAGTTCAGTTCCCCCCTAATCACTTCTGATCTGTGCTGTCCGTCCGTAGTGCAAACGTTATGTATTCTGGTTCATGGTCATCCTTAGGTAGGTTCCTCAAGCTGGCAGCATCATTTCTCAATATGCTGTTACTTTCTTTTTCAGTATTTTCTGCATACTAGTTGCTGCATAATTTATTAGAGGAATATTTCTGTCTGTCTGTATGTAAATAAGGATGCCACAGATTCGCTAATCTGGGATCAATGTCCAGTCCCTTTGCTAGCCATCCTCACTGTGTGCTTAGTCATGCCCCCTTAGCTGTCCTCGCTCCTGCGGATGACTACCCGGGTGATTTTCACTCATTATGGCTGCTCTATCTCCTGGGCTCTAACGAACATGCCAGGGAATGACACAAGCTGCCTGGAGAACTGGACGGACAGAACCTAGGACATCACCGGACACTCTGCTCTGGGTATTGGGTAAGCATCTTGCGAGCTCTTTAATTTTATCTGTCTTAACCAGCTTGCTTTGTGAGACCTGGAGGGAAGCGCTTGCCTCTGTTTTTAACCCTTACATTCCAATTGTTGGACATGCTTTCTCCAAGCAGACTTTACAACACCTATCCTCTAAGCCGTCTGTAATTAGATGTTTATAGCCCACCGCAAGTGTTTGATGACCTTTAATTAAGATTGGTAATATGACAACTCTTTTGTTTCACAGAACATTATTGCAAGAAATCTCCCTGATCAGTTAATTGATCGTTATTAGCCTTCCTTTCTGCTCCTACAAAAGTCCACTCCTATCAAGTCTGCTGCTTTGATTCTCTTTATTTCCCCCATTTCTTTTTCTTTTTCTTTTTTTCTTTTCTATTTTCACTTCTCCCTGCACAATTAGCTCACAGTGTTGAAATGTCCTCCACGAAGACACTTCACTTCCTTGGCCTCATCTGACTGTGCAGATGTAGGCTTTTTTTTAGCTCAATTCTACACCCGCTGGGCATCAGGGTACTGGGTAGACAACTGGGCTTCCAAACAAAATGCCTTACTGTTGGGGCCCATATCTCTTCAGAAATTATAATAAATACATCCTGTTTTATAAGTGCCCAAAGGCATACTGAGTCATGGCCCTCCTCCTGCTGTGTCTCCGTGTGCCTCAGTTTACCATCATTGCTCTAGTGCTATCACATTGGGGGGGGGGTCAACCCAGGAGGCCCTCACGGAGAGAAGCAGACAGCACAAAAGGGCCATGGTGCCTGCCTAAGAAAAGGCTGCTGATGTTGGAATTCAAAAGTCTAAAAATCAGGAGTTTATATTTCATCACTCCCATTTTTAAAGGAAGTGGGAAGGGGGCATCCAGGGACTCAGTTATTATTACTATTCCTTTTGATTTATCTCCCAGGAGTTTTGGTGGGGAAGGGAAGGAGACAAACTGAATCCAGGAACATTTAACATTCTATTTCATCCAATGACAAGCAGACTTAGATGAGGCTAACATTTTTTTCTTTTTAGATTTAAAACTAAGATGTCTTCCAATTTGATACCTACAGATTTTGTCCATGAGAGGTGATATAAAAAGAATGAGAAAAAAAAATCTAACTCCAAACAGAAATAAAAAGCAGCGTCTGCAATAAAAAGTTATAAACAATAGGTAAGGGAAGACAAACATTTACATTTAGCACAGACCAAACAGACAAGAAGGGACTTGCTGGCCAAAGATAGCTCATACTTTGTTGAACTTCTCTGTTCTCCAAGTATCAGGAAGTTGGGCAAAATATCAGCTCTCCTCTATGCTCTAAGGGCCTCCCAGCCCTGTTCTGGGCTAGCCTGTTCATGATGTTCATGTTGGCATTTTCCAACAACTTCATAGGGTTAAATTACAGCTACAATTCTTTTGCTGCAAATTCCTTAATCTTCCAGAGTGTCAGAGTGGGCTGCCGAGTAGAACATTCACCTGAGACGGCATTTAATGCGTAGCTAGAGACCATGATCTTCCTACCAGAAAATTATTTCTTCCTTTTTTTAAAAAAATAAAAAAAAAACATATTTCATCCTGCGGTAGCCAGGGTCTTGGAACTCCCTGTTGAAGGCATGCGTATCCCCTGTGTACCAGGGCCTAAAACATACCACTCTGATACAGTATTGCAAAAGCAGCTGCAAGTCACCTAAACAACTTTGTTGCTCCTGCTCCTGCCAATACAGCATAGCATGTAGCAGACTTTCTAGTCTGTGAAGGGATTCTCCTCTAGGAGCAAAGAGGGGTGGAGGATAGGTGGGAAAACCAGTTAGGACAATTTAAATCTATTTTCAAGAGAATTCATGAATTTAAATCTCTTGATAATTCTTAAAGATTAAAGCGGAGGGCTTAACAAAATTCCAGAAGCTTCCCGAAGATGTTATTCTCTGGGGATGGACTCCGTCACAGCTTCACATAATCTGTTTTTTATCATGGGGAATCAGATAATTCCTACAGGATTAACCGCTAAAGAGACTCCTGAGATGTAACTGAAATCCCAAACGTAGAGAAACGTTTGGGTGAGAACTGTTTCAGGGCGTTTGGTAGAGGCTGGTACAGACAGGGGCCAGGGAGGCCGAGAAAATATGCTAGGATGCTGCTCTGTTTTGAAGTCCAGCTTTCCCTTAAATCCAACCTGTACATCTCCTCTGCCTCTGAAACCCCTCTGTACCGGTTCAGTCCAGCAGGCGCTGAGCTCCAGAGGGGCCTTCTCTGTGGGACCGAGTGCTGACAGATATTAACTGAGTGGTCTGATTTTTCTGCTGCCTGTCCGTCCCCCCAAGCGCTCTCAAGAAACCCACTTCACTTCCATACGAGCTGTGCTGTATCCACCTTGACCTTTGTCATGGCTACCGGCTGTCACTCAGGAACACAAACCGAGATTCTTTTAGAAGTGGGTTTTCCAAAATCATTTATAAAACGGAGCCTCTATGGCTGTGATTATTTTTGCTAAAAGGAATTTTCCGCGGTTTCTAAAAGCAGTATGCATGGTCTTTCATTCTTTTGAAAGAAAATAAACATTTCCATGTGGTAGCAAGCTTAGGAGTTTTCATTGCTTCAACTCTGAAGACAATTTTTAAAAAATCAATCATTTAGTGTCTTGATAAACTGGCGTTCCTCATAGTAAAAGAAAAAAAAGCACCTCGAGAAAAACTCTGAGTCCACCCCCAAGGAAGTCCCTTTAACTCTGCTGAGCGGGGAAACCTACCTTAAATGGTCCCTTTGTTGACTAAAAAAGCTTGATTTCTCTCTGATGACAGTGACCCCAGGGCTGAGCCCACTCAGGTTCGGTCTCACGGTGAGCAGAAGACACCACCACCTAACAACGTTTTTCTGAAAGAATAGGGATGGCTTTCCAAAGAACTGAAAGGCAGGAAAGCCAAGTGCCTGTCTGCCCTCTGACCCTCAGTCCTGCCCCCACCCTTTAAAAAGTTGCTTTCAAAACCTGGTGAAAGCGGCAATTCTATAGACAGAGGAGATTGCGAAATCGGCTTCTGTGATTTTGAAAATGCCGATGGTGATTTTAGCATAAAAAAGAATTTGGACGGCACTTTTCAAGAAAGTTAGCATTATTCCTTATAATTAAATCAAGGCCCAGCTGAGGCCTGGAACTACGAAAAGATTAAATTAATTTCCCTCCTAAAGGGGTCAGGTCAGCTCTTCATCTACCCCCCCCCCCACCCCACCCGGCAGCTCGCTCTACAGCTTGGCTATCCCTCCTTTATCAGCCTTTTAAAAGAACAGGGCCTGACACAGCGGGTGTGATTTTCAGCTTTACCCTTTAAAATCCACCACTGAAGAAGACCAAAGAAGAGAATTTAAATTCCTCAAGCGCCCTGCCAGAAAAGTAGGGTAGTTGTTTTAAAAACGCCCGGGGTTGTTTATACGTAGCTTCTGAAGGCCAAGGTTTAGAAGCAACTCAAAGCTAGGGCAAGATCAGAGTGAAAAGTGACCCGAACCGAAGTGAGCTGCCCATCTGAAGTTGCCAGGTCTACACTGCCCCCTCCTCTAACAGAAAAGCCGCCGAACTGGACCATTCCAGGTATCAGGAAGACACCCCAGCACCTTTCTTGCTCCGGGCTTAATTTTCTGGAGGGTTCCAGAGAAAGCAACAGGATTTGCTACTTGAGGCTTCTGGCAGGAGCAGGCTACAGGCTCAAAAAACTTGGAACTTTGGCAAACAACTACGCCTGCAGTGGACTTTGGACATTCTGATTCCTATAGGGCAGTTTAAAAAAAAAAGGCGCGCTGGGGAGGGGGTTCCCCTGGCGCTTTCCCTTGTTGCTTTATTTTTATTGACCGGAAGGTATTAAAGTCTCTCTCTCTCTCTCTCTCTCTCTCTCTCTCTCTCTCTCTCTCTCTCATTTGAGAATTTGAGAGACACAAAACTGTCTGAGCGTTCATCCGGAGGTCCGGGAAGCCTAAGAATGAAGACGGACTTGTCCCCTCAAAGGTTTTAACTTTTCTTAGTTTATAGCAAAAGTAGATGGTAGATCTTCTGGGATTATCTTGATTTTAAAAAACAAACACCACCACCAATAACAAAACCCTCTTGGATGCCTCTGATGCTGGCTAAGGTGGGTCCCTCCCAAGGGTCGCCAAGGCAACGCAGCATTCCCCCCCCCACATCCCAAACTCAGCGAGAAGGACCAGAGGCTTCCACAGGCAGCACAGGTCTATAGATGCCGCTTGGCCTCTGCCCTCTAGGTTCACTCCGAGCATTGGCCGGCCTTCTTCCAGCCTCCCACCACCCTCTCCTGGCCGGAGTACCTTGAAAGCGATAGGCAGGGTCTTGTTGCAGCGCCAGTGAGTGGGTAGCACGGAACAGAGGAAGTTGGGGCTGTCGGTGCGCACCAGCTCTCCCGGGTGGTCAGCTAGTACCTCTACCATGCTGCGGTCGCCGCTCCTCAGTTTGCTGGCCAGGGCGGCGCCGCCGTCCGGGGCGCCCAGCGGCAGCGCCTCGCTCATCTTGCCGGGGCTCAGCGCGGTGGAAGGCGGCGTGAAGCGGCGGCTCGTGCTGGCATCTACGGGGATACGCATCACAACAAGCCGATTGAGTAAGGACCCTGAAAACAGCTCCTACTAGGCGGCAACACGGGATCGGATCTTCTTCAAGTAGCTCCCGGGAGATCAACATACAAGTTCAGGAACCTTTATTACTACCGGAGTGTGGTGGGGGAGGAGGGAGACTAAATTACCAAGAGTCCCAGACTGAGTTCTAGTTAGTAGGATCGGCCTCACCCAATCAGGGCTAACAACTGGCCGATTAGTGCATTAAGGAGTGGACAACCAGAATCCAAAGACGGATGCCCAAAGAAGCCTCGCTTTCAGAGTTGAAGTTAAGTCTTTGGCTATTACAAACGGTCCCGGAGGCAAAATTCCCGAACACGTCTTAAAATATTTATGCGCAGAAAACAACAATAACAACAAAATGACCAGCAAAAACCAGATTTGCAAGTCCCAGCAGGTAATTGCCTGTCAATTTGCTTTTCTTTCTCGCAGGTCAGTTTTGTTTAAAGTCCCAACAAAATACAAAACTTAAGAGTGTCTTCTATACAGGGAGACCCTCTTATCGTAAAAAACTCACTTCGGTTCTCAAAAGCAGGAGCTGCAACATTAAAAGATTGTGCTAGTAATGTATGTGCTCGTATATATAAATATATACATATGATCTACTTCATAAAATATTTACAATTCAATCTGTAGAGAATTTAAACACAACAGAAATCCATTAATGTTCGCTGAAGTCTTTTTTTTTAAAGTAGCCTTGAAAATCAGCTTCAGTAGTTGATAGGCTGGGGTGGAATCACTTGTCGTTATTCTCTCAATAAATTCTGGACAAATGGTCAGTGCAGAAAATTTAGTTTTACAAAAAAATCTATCTAATCGGGAGGGGGAAAAAGACAAACTCGATGACGCTCAAGCTGGAGCTTCCCACATCAGAGGACTCGGGTTTGGGAACGTTGGTTAAGTTTGTGGCTGATCCTGTGGTTTGGTGGGAGTTGAGCCGAAGTTGGTTGGGTCACACAGGCAGACGCGCACCCTTCGGAAGCCAGCCACTGTCTACATTGGTTGAGTGAGTCAGCTCAGACTCTGGCAGTAGCAAGATGATCTTCCTCCAACGTCGCCCGGCGCTGGCTGGCTGGGGCGCACAAATACCCACGAGCGAGCGAGCACCGTGTAACCGCAGCAGGTGGAGCGGGCCGGGGAGGAAGCGCCGCAGACCAGGAGGCTCGAGTTACAGGCGCAAGCGCTCACTCCCACGCACCCTGCCACGCACACGCAACTTCACGGCTCTCCTGGAACCCCTGAACACTTTCGTCCGCGGTTGTCAAAAGAAACAATCGGAGAAAAGTTCACAACCAGGAGAGAAGTTGAAACATCCGACCCCAGAAGCCAGTTCATTCAAAAGTGAGAAAGAAAAAAATAAAATCAAAAGAAAAAAAAAGAGAAAAGAAAAAGGAAAGGAAAATAAGGAGGTCCAACGCAGATCGAGGAGGAGCCGCAATGGGGGACTTCGTTTCGTCCCCGGGAGCTCAGGATGGAAGTGGCAGCCGCAGGGCCGGGCAGCGTGGTGCCCTGGCTGGGTCCGGCCGCGGGGCGCCCGTCCTGCCCGCCCGCGCCCGCTGGCTCTATGAATGAGAGTGCCTGGAAATGAACGTGCTTTTACTGTAAGGCCGGCCGGAGGAATTCCATTCCCTCAGCTCGTTTGCATAGGGGCGAGCGCCGTCCAATCACAGGCCTTTCCGGTATCAGGCTGGGCGCGGCCCGCCGCCGCGCTCCTGGAATTGGCCCGCGCGCCCCCGCGCGCTACTGTACGCAGCCCTGGCCCGGACTCGGTGGCAGCCCCTACCACCCCTTGTTCCGGCACCCACGCAGACCCACGCACGCACATGCACACGCTGCCACGCTTCTCCGAAGCCCGCCCGGCCCTGGTGCAGACCCCACTCCCGGCAGCCACGCACTGGGCAGCCACGCTCTGGGTGGGTTTTCAGGGCGCAGTGGCGCAAACGGCGGCCAAGGTCTCGGAGACCCTGAAACAGGAATCGAAAGGCGGGTCGGACTCGGGAACCATAAACCGTGCCCGGAGAAGCCCGAGGCCTGGAGGCCAGCGGGAAGGAGACGCCCTGCGAGCCTTGCTTGGACTCCTAGCTGCCATCGCGAGGCTCTGGGGACCTGGGCGGGCGTCCCGGAACGGTCCCCAACCAGGGGTGCACTGCAGTCCTTGGGCCAAGCCTCCCAGTCCCGGGAGGACAGGGTGGGATTCGGCCGCAAGAGGGCCGGAGAGTTGGTGGCCCGGTGGGAGAGGATCTGAGCCCCCCCCCCCCCCCCCCCCCCCCCCCCCCCCTTGAGCCGCTCAGGCGAAGTGGCACCGAGTCATTTAAATAGTATCAGTCGCTGCTTCGCCGCAGGAGTTTTGGGTTTTAAGCTTCCTCTCCTTGGTAGAGTTGCTTTATTTAGTGTCTTTTCTCTGAGGCTGGGCTGCGGCTTGATTACGCGGCGCGCCGAGTTCTGAGTGTGCGCAGCGGCTAAAGAGGAGTTAGTTTTCTAACCAAGGCCTCAAAGAACCCTAGACTGCAAAGAAAGTTGAAAGCATCGGGGCGGGTGGGGGGCACCTCGATCGCCCGAGCCCTCATCCACCCTCCAGCTCCCGGGGAAAGTCGGAGCATTCCTCCAGACGCAGAGCCCACTCCTCTTGCGCTCCTGCGCACTGTGGGGGAACATACCCCCCCCCCCGCCATGTCCGTCCCCGTGGCGCCGAGGGCATTTTCGCGGAGCTTTAAGGGTCTTGGTCCTGCCGGGCGAGCGGCCCACTGATGTCCCCAGCCGGTGCAGCTGGCCTGTGCCTTCCGTGGGTCCCTTAGTTCTCCTGGGCCAGGCTTCCTCCGGGACTTCTCACCACCCAGTCCATGGAACCCGTTACTCTCCACGTCTGACCGAACCCTTCACTTCCTTTCTGTGCTCGGGTCTCTGGCTGCTCCCTGCGTGTGTCCTCCCTCCTCACGCATCCACGCGGCCTGGGATCAGCAGAGCAGGAAGAGGCCGTGGCTCAGAGGCCTGGTCTGGGCTTTAGGGCCGCTTCTCTTGCTCCAGGCGGGTGGAAGCTGGCGGCGTGGAACACTGGGCAGGCCTTTCGGGGACACGGCGGGGCTCAGAGCGGACGGCAGGGGGCAGCAGCGGCCCTTGTTCCGCGGCCTGGGAAGCAGAACTGGGCACTGGGTCCGCCCGGCGGGAGAGTGGCGCGGGGGATCAGTCCTACCTTCGAGACCCTGAGGTGCGGGGTGGGGCGTGATTTGGGGGGACAAACGTTAACAAGTGGCCAGCAAAACACACCAGAGCGCCTCCATTGCTCAGAGGTGGTAGCCGGGTCAGCCTGCGTGGGAATCTTCCCCAGGGTCCCTTCCCTTTGAAACTTTGCTTGAGTTCTGCCTGACGCTGGTAGAGGACCTTGAGTTCTCCAGGTGTGCAGCGAGCACCGAAAAAAAGCGCAAGTGGCGTCGCATTCCCTAGCCTTCTGCACTTTCCCAAGTGGCTCCTCTTCAGGATCGCGCCGGCACTGGCAAGCTCAATATTTCCCATGGGTTTTCCGGGGGTCCCGAACTTTTTGAATACAAACATTCCCTGTGCTTTTCTTTTAAAATTATTTTAAAGAAGTTCCACTGCAGGAGTCGACTCCCTAAATGTTCCCTAACACCCCACCTTGCCTGTGTGATGCTTGCTGTTACAGTCTCTCGCTGCCCAGCAGCCCACGCTTGCCTGCCTGCCCGGGGTCACCACTTTCTAGGGTCCAGACTTGGAGGTGCCGCCTCTACTGGAAAGTTTGTGGCCAGTGGAAGCTAGACTCCCCCCAAATGCGTTTTCTAAGAAGCTACTTCAGATCTAGTGCTCCTGGGGCCACAGGCAGGCGCATCCCCAGGGACAGACAGAGACAGGGATTGTGGCTGTGGCGGGGACAACAGAAGACCTTGACTCCAGGGAAAGAGTTCACTCTGGGTAATCCGTATTTCGAAAGGGTTAAAGGAGACGCGGCAGAGTCAGGCCTCCTGCTTCAAATCCCCAAACCCTGCCTGGGGTTTCGGGTGGTCTCCCTGGCAGAAGCCAAAGCTAGTACGTATTTAGAGTAACACAGAACACAGGCACCGACTTTAGGTTTCAAAGTCAGGACAGCTGAGTTAATTAAGTTCGAACCCGACGGCCCAGACACAGCAATGAAAACTTCCAAACCCGGCCTCGGGCATCCCTGGACCTGCGCAGGCTGTCACTGCGCCACTGGGCGTGCACGTGAAAACCAGAACCAAACCAAACCAGAACCCTCTCCTTACTGAGGAACAGTAATCTGCCGGCGCGCAGCTGGGACACAACCTCCGGGCGCCTAGAATACTTCGGACAAAGTTCTGCAGACCTGAAGCGGGGGACGGAAAGGAGGAATTCCTTCCCACCCAGAGCGCCCATTTCAGCGACAAGGAGCACTTCCCCAGCTTGCCTCACCGAGAGCTAAAGGACAGGCTGACAACTTTCACTTCCAGGCTTTCCCCCTAGAGCGACACTAAAATTTACATGCTTAAAAAAAAAAGGCAAAGGACAGATTTGTTTAAACTGCTACTGTGCGACAGTCTAACACGTTTGTTGCACGGGCAACTTTAAAGGTGTCCACAACAGGACTGAACATTCTAGAGCGAATCTCAAAAGTAGTATTTGGTTTAATGGGAAGCAACCATTTCAACGGAGAACAGAGCGGTTCTTTGACTTATTTTTTTTTTCTGTATCTTTGCGTGATTTGCTAACTGTAAGTGGTTGCAGAAAACCTAAGATTTTGTGTGTTTGTTCTAAAAAATCATCTTCAAAATAAGATGTACTTAACAACAATTTTCTTAAATACTTTATTGTCCAAATCAGATTCTAAACGTGTAATAGCTCTAAAGGGAAAGTTATTATTATTTCTCTTCCCTTTCCCTCCCTTTTTTCTTCCTTTCTCCCTCCCTCCCTCCTTTCTTCCCTGCCTCCCTCCTTCCCTTTCTCCCTTTCTTTCTCGGTTTTTTGTCTTTCTTTTTCTTTTTCTTTTTTCTTTTAAGTAGAGAGCACCATGTCTGTGCAGACTTGCTTGCTGCACTGATACTTGCACAGGCTTGGAGCAATTCTGGAGACTGGCAATCAATATAAACCCGCGACTTGTTGTCCACATAGTCTGGCTTCCACTCTGGAACTTCATTGCCCTCTCCTCCCGCCTGAAGCACCTGTGGGGTTGGTTCACTGTTCACTTCAGTTTGCTAAGAGGACCAAACAAACCCTTGAATTCTTGCACCGCAAACTCTCAGGATGTTTCTGTGGGGTGCTGTGGAGAGTGTGGTACCCCTTAACTCTAACTTGGGAAACCCTTTGTGAACCTTACAAAGAGCAAAAAAAATCTCTTTCTTTTCCCCCCACAAAATTCAGGGTGCTTAGTAAACATTTTACACTCATTAAAGTTTTGCATCACCACTGCGCTAGCAAATGTAATAAACTCTGTCATAACTGATAGAAGCCAAGCCATATTCTTTCAGAGAGTCATATAGTCATTTAATAAGAGCAGAATGTGTAAATGGTGAACGCCATAGAGCTGAAGGTATCATTTAAGATTTCATTGGGGGTATTTTATGTGGTATGACAGCTACAATATGGATAGCTCCTTTTAAGTATATTTGAATCAGCAAAAAAGCTTTAATTATTTGGCAAAATGATATCATAAATTATATATAGAAACACATCAATAGAAAATCATATGTATATACATATATGAATATATATGACATTTAAAAGTATATTTTGGAACCTAACATACCATGAGCCTCTCTAGAAGGAATCACTGCATGTATGCACTCTGAAATAATAAAAGTTAAGAAAATAAAAATGATCCCATGAATAAATTGAAAGTTACTGAATTTTTATTCTAATTACAATACATGCCACGTTTAGAAAGCAGAATGGCTACTGAAATGATTTTCCTATTTCATTGCTTACCATGTTTTTTAGCATTGGGGATTTTATATCATGGTCCAAATAAATCCAGCATATTTGGAACAAAGATAAAATAGCAGTAAATCAGCAAATGGGCTAACTGTGATCTGTCTAGCATGCGGTTTTATGTGCTTTCTGCCTGTGCTGGATTCAAAATGCTGACTCTCCATGTCGTAGACCCTCCCTTTTTCAGCTGTATGCATGAACACATGGGAATTATTTACTAAAGCTTTGGGGATGACTCAGAACTCCAGGTGAGATTAAAACCAAATCCCAACTTAATAAAAAAAATGTTTTAAAATCAGTAACACGGTGGAGGCTAAGCATAAGCGGTAAAAATCATTGAAAGCAATTGATTTCCTCAAAGCAAGTGTTTATCCGAAGAAACAATTTGGAATACATTAAAAAAAAAAAAAAAGAAGCAAGCTGATGCTTCTATATTCCAACTGCTTCCCGCCAGTGAAAGGATCTTTCAGCAACATTCTCCCCTCTCAGGCTTCCCTGCCCTTAGCTGTTCGGAGAGAAGTTTGTTTACATTGAAACCATTTGTTTTTGAAATGACACAGCCTTAAATATTGTTGTGAATCACTATCATATGCTAATTTCCCAGGGCGAAGCATTTCCTGCATCCTGCTGCATCTAGGGACAGGGAAGCCCACTGAGAAAGTCCTGAGCACCTGCTCTCTTTCCCTTGCTTATTTATACTTAGTGTGAGCTGGAAATTACCCCTCAGCCCTGCATACCGACAATGGACAGCACCAAGTGACAAGAGGGGCAGATGTTACAAAGCCTTATGATCTGAGAAGCCCTACTCTACAACAGTATAAGATGGTTTAGCAACAATGTTGCAAAGAACAGAGCTAATTATTACAGATTTCCAGACGCTGTTTAAATAAGCAGAAGGACAAGATCCCCACCTCCCTAGTCATATAATTCTGCCAAAGCAAAAAAGAGCAAATAAAACAACAAGGCTTCCATAGGACTGTCCTCTAATGAAAGATTGAGTGACTTAAATGTGTATGGCCTCCGAGGAGCATCCTTAAAATGATTTTAAAAGATCAGAGTTTACAAGTACATAAAATAGCTCTGTAAATTTTTTTTAAAACAGAGCAGGGGCGGAATAATTTGCACTAGTCATTATCGATAAGGTAAGAAATAACAAATGAAACTTGAAGTTAAAGCAAGCTCTGTTCTAACAGGCAAGGATTGGGCCCAAGAGATCCACACAGCAAGACCAACCAGGCCTGGTAGATTTATTCCAGAGAACTAGTGGAACCAATTCCTGGATGTTCTCATGAGGAAGGAGACACTTTCCCATGTCAGGCTGAGAAGCTGGGAAGGCAGGCTAGAAAGCAGCTGCTTGTGTATACACTCAGTACTTCAACATTCTTAGAGAAAAGCCATAGTTCTCTTATTCTAACAACCAAGGCACAAGTGACTGTGTTTTGAGAGGTCTGTGTGTTATGGCTAAGAACTTCCTTAGCCTCTGTGACATCAGCCTTGAGAACAGAGGGAAGTCAGCTGACCTCAGGAAGAAGTGAGCTGATGTGCACATGTAAAGACAGACCTGAAGAACTGTGGAGGGGTCTTCCAATCCTAGGAGCTAGGTAGGGGCTACCCTGGAGCTGGGAGAGAGCCGATGCTGTGTGCCCACCCTGGAGACAGGAGAGAGTAGAGGCTGTGTGCCCACCCTGGAGCAGGGAGAGAGCAGGGGCTGTGTGCCCACCCTAGAGCAGGGAGAGAGAAAATGCTGTGTGCCCACCCTGGAGCAGGGAGAGAGCAGGGGCTGTGTGCCCGCAAATGAGAGCTGAATAAGGCCGCTTTGTCCACCATGCTCTTCCTTCCTTTCTCACTGCATGCCTTCATACGCCAGGCAGTGATTAATCCTTGGAATGCCACCATCACTCCCATTTTACAGACGAGAAGCTTCCCCTTTGGGAGCTTTGGAAACTTGCCTTTAAACACGAACACACATGCATTCACACACATACATACTCATACTTGCATGCACACACACTCACACTCCAGCACACACACACAAACTCGCTCTCACACACATGCATACACAAACATACATCTAGTGCACACATACATGCAGAGGCACACACGTACACATGAACACTCATACTCACACACATGCATAAACACATGTGAACGAGCTACACTTCTGCACACATGCAAACACACACTTGTACACACACAGGCACACACAGGCACACACAGGCACGTGCCCACAGGTATGGGTTAGCTATGTTTCTTCATAGGTACCATTGGTAGAGTAGGGGAAAACTTAACTTTTATCATCTCATCTTTCACCTCTCTCCTATCTTCATTAGAAAATATTTCAGAAATTCTTCACTATCCAAATCTCAAACATCCTGTCCTGAAGTCTCTTCCTATCCAGAGAGTCTGAACAGGCAAGGACTATTTGGTTGAGAGGTTTTAAAATCCTTAATGGATTTTTAGCCTTTCCTGACCTCTAGTCTTTCCAAATGGCAACTCTGAGACTCCTCCAGAGTATGGAGCACTTGGTGTTCTTCCTTCCAGGCCTCCTGTAAGGGCCCCTATGTGTCAGCCAAGGCTCACTGGTGCCGGAGAACACAGCCAAGAGGGTATCCTGGCTATGGACAAGCACAAGAGGAGAGTCCAGAGAACTCCAGGGAAGGGGCTTGGGAAGAAGGGGCCAGCACCACCAGGGGGCTCACAGGGGACTTTGTTCCTTATTCAGGTGATCTGTGATTGGCTCTTAGAAGGTGGGTGGGGTCTTAGACTTTCCAAACCCTAGAGGAAGCACCTCGGGAGGTAGGGGTGAGTTGGAAGAAGGTTGGGGGGAGGGGCAATCACAGAGAGCAAAGGTAGGAACTTGTGGATCCGACATCGTGCCAATTCCATAAGAGACAGTGTGTAGGTCTGAGGTCAGCTACTGGAGGGTGGGGCAGCCCACACAACCGGAAATGACTGGACCTCAACATGAAGGCCGTGTGTTCTAGTAGAGCCATGGAAGCTGGGGGAGCGATCTAAATATGTATTTCAGAAAAAGTAAACCCACTGAAAATGTATAAGTGACTGGGGGCACAGACATGGAGCCAGGAGTTACCTCAGCTGTAGGACAGGGAATCATGGCGATAGGAGTTAATATATGAGCAATGGAATAAGGGAAGAAGGGAAAGGAGGGGAGCAGATTCGCCCCAGTTTCTGAGCTGGACCTTAGGATTTAGCTTTGGGTGTTTGAGTTAGGATCACACAAGCAGTAATACAATGTCTAAGGTAGCTTCCCAAGGCCCAGAGAACAAGCACAAAGGATAAGCAGGTCAAGTAAGCAGTGGGCGTGGCTAAGACAAGGGACGGAGCTAGCAAGAGGAAGGTGAAGGAGGTCTTAGACACCGCGGGAAGACAGGCATTTACACAAGAACATTGCATCCCATAGGTCCCAGAGTGGCCATGAGGATGAGGATCAAAAGACGACACTGAGTGTCATCTACAGGGAGAAGCCCACGATCGTGACCTTGACCGGGAGGGACCACAGAAGCAGAGCAGCAAGCATAGGGATAAATGTCACTCAGGGAAGGGAGGCGGGGCTTGGGAAGAAGAGAAGGAAGTTGGTGGGAAGGCAGGAACGAATGTGTGTGTGTGTGTGTGTGTGTGTGTGTGTGTGTGAGAGAGAGAGAGAGAGAGAGAGAGAGAGAGAGAGAGAGAGAGAGCGCACATAGGAGAAAACCCACACTTGCCCTGTGTTTCCTGCACAGCAAGCCAGCCTTTGCTGCTCTCTCTTTCAAGGTAGCTACTCCCGGTCCCTGGATTTGAACCTGTGGACTAACCTTTGGTTTTGCTCCTTTTGTGGCCATGTCCTCCTATGCGTCATTTTGCTGTGCTTGTTACAATGTCTCTCCCCACCCTATCTCAACTGCTCCTGCTCCAGAGCTCATCCTCCGACCTCTTGTCTAATTTCTTGCAGACATCCCCTGAAAGAGGGGCTCCCACAGCATCTCCAGAGGAGCCCTCCTCACGGGCTCCTGCTAACCTTTTCTGTCTGTACCTCTTTAGCTCAACCCCACAGGACTAACAGTGCCCTCCTAGGCCTCGTCATGGGGGGATCCGTTAGGTCTCTTGCTCAGCCTGGAGTCTCTCTCATGGATCACCCACACACTTCATCACGGTCTCCTTGCCTTCCACCTGACCTTTGAACTATACTTGGTGTCTCGGCTGTGATGGAGGGTGGGGCTGCCGAGAGGCCACCTTCCCCTGGCTTCAGGTTTCTACGCGGAACAACATTCCTCAGGGCGCAGTCGCTGGCCCCTTTCCACACCCACATCCATCCTTCACCGTGAAAGATTCAATTACCTAGCCAGCAACTCAGGAAGCAGACGTGAGACATATGGGAGCGTCCTAAAACAGACCCCCGAGATTATCCCAGTAACAAGCCGGTGTGAGCTGTCGACGGAACATGGAAGAGAGGGATTTTCACGTGGAGTGAAGGCTGTTAGTCGGCTTCTTTTGAGTCGGCCAGTAGAGATTATCCTAGTAGGTACAAGGGAGACTTAAAAATGGGCTGAGATTTTTCTTGGCCCGCTACTGGAGTGCAGCCAGCCGTCACTGTCGGAGTTGAAGAAGGCTATGTGTAAGAGTGAGAGAGAGAGCCTTGCTCTGGCACCCGGTCAGCAAGGAAGCAGGGCCTGTCACTCTCTAAGCTTGTGGAATTGCATGCTACCAGCCACCTGCATCACCTGCATCACCTGCATGACCTCGGAGCCACACTGCACCCTAAAGCCTCACAGTAAGGCTTAGCTTGGTCAACCTTTTGCTGGAGAACCCAGGGAGACAAGTGTCTTGTCATACTGTAAGCTAATAACCGGGTGTTCATTAAACCTGGGCTTTTAAACTTGTGCTTTGACAGCAATGGGCAGCGAGCACACTGACCTGCAGTTCTCTGGGCAGGCTGGGGAGCTATAACCTGTGTCTGGGCGAGTAAGTGGACCCACTTCTGTGCACCAGCAGTGGGAAGCCACGCACCAAACTACATTTTCCAAAGAGTAAGCCAGTGGCAAGCTGGCTGTTTTGATTCTCCAAGCTTTGTCTACCACACAGCTGGTTCTGAGTCCCTGGGAGTGGGAGTCTTTTATGGAGACCCCCCAAAGCCACCACACAATAGCATTCTCTCCTCGGTCATTCTGCACGCACACTTCACCCCTGCATGTCTGGACACCTTGCCAGAGAAACTGTCTAACTCACATTTGAATTTTTGGCACCACTGCACAAGTTAAATGTTCTGGGAAGCCCAAGGGCTCTCATCAGCTAGAGATTCTGACATAGCACCTCCGGGGAGAGACCCGAGACTTCATTTCCAGCAGGCTGCCAGTGACGTCACTGTGGCCTGTGGCCCAAGACCCACATATCCAGATTTGACAAGGTCCCTGGAAGCTGTTGGGTCTCCAGCCAAAACTGTGTCCTGCATAGCCCTTTTGAAAGACAACGGAAACGATTTGTTTTTGTTTGTTTGCTTGTTTGTTTGTTTTCTCTGTGTAACAGCCCTAGCTGTCCTTGGGAGGCAGAAGTAAGCATATCTCTGAAGTTGAGGCCAGTATGGTCTACACGGTCCAGGCTAGATAGAAGTTCAAAGTGAGACTCTGTCCCCAAAGTAAGTCTCTCTCTCTCTCTCTCTCTCTCTCTCTCTCTCTCTCTCTCTCTGCCACTCTTTTTCCTTCCTTCCTTCCTTCCTTCCTTCCTTCCTTCCTTCCTTCCTTCCTTCCTTCCTTCCTTCCATTCTTTCTATGTCACATGAAGACATCTAAGACATAAAGAGATCCCTCCCCAATCCTAATCCTGCTAGCACCCCACTCTAATTTGCCAGCCTCCAGAACCTGTCTTCACCCCAGATCTATGGAATTTGATTGCAGCAGCCTGAACCACCTGCAGCACACATTAGCATCCATCCCTTGTTTGCAAAGCCGCAAAGTCACACCGTTCTATCTGGCTCACACTGAGTATGTTCTTAGTCACAGTAACCCCTTCGCCCTTCAAATGAGGGAAGTAAGATTCAGTAACAGGCTAGTCTTGAACCCATGCAGTTTTGAGGGGGCTGTTGTAACCAGAGACCAAGCTGCACAATGGCCCATATTGCAATACTGACATGACAAGCACATTTCTTAAGACAATCCTGACAAGTTGTATGCTCTCTCTCTCTCTCTCTCTCTCTCTCTCTCTCTCTCTCTCTCGCTCTCGCTCTCGCTCTCGCTCTCGCTCTCTCTCTCGCTCTCTCTCTCGCTCTCTCTCTCGCTCTCTCTCTCTCCTCTATTCTTCTTTCTACTCCATTTCCCCCTTCTTGTCCTCCTCCTCTTCTCATTCTTTTAGACAGGGTCTCATGCAGCCTCGGCTTACTGTATACATGCTCCAGAAGATGAAGCGGGAATGTACACATAATTTTCTCATCACCACTGCTCGACCCTTCAGAAGACTCCTCCAGGACACAGCTGCAGCCATAAACTGACCACCTGGGTCATGGAACCTAGCAGACATGCACTATTGTGCCCCTAGTGGCCATCTATAAACTGGGTGGGAATGACTTCTCATTCTGCCAAAAGATAATGCACACATGACATGTAGAATTTTCTGGTAGCTGGCATTTTTTACTTTTGTAAAGAAACAGGTGGCATTCACTGAAACACCTGCTGGTTAAGTAGTCAACACATTTGTATATGTGTGTGAGCATGTGTGCCCAGCTTGTGTGTGTGCATTGTGCCAGCTTGTGTGCGAGCATGTGTGCCCAGCTTGGGTGGAGGTCAGAGAGCAACTTATGGGAGTTGTTTCCACTTCTCCTCCTCCTCCACCACATGAGGCCTGAAGCTCAAGTTCAAGTCCCCAGGCTTTCAGGCTTGGCAGCGAGCACTGCTGCCTACTGAAGCATCCTGCCAGCCCAACGTTAACATTCACGATGGTTTATTTAAACTGGTCTATTCAAAACATCCAGTAAACTCGTTATCAATACAAAATAGGTACTTTTTTTGTATCACATCTTTAAAAGTCTATGTGAGTTTAGTGCCTACAGACACCCCGATTTGGTTTATGTGCCTGTCAGTGCCCAGTAGCTGCTTGTGACTGGTGACAACTATATTAGTTGGTGCAATACTGTAGTGGGCACTTGACACACAATCAGTGCTGAGCAGCAGCTTTGGCACTTTCTGTTGAGGCTCCAGGGAGCCCATTTCTCCTCTGCTGTAAGTGAAGACTGTGGGGCTTCCCTGACTTAGGTTTTCCTTTTGAAAATACAGTTTATGTTTCTTTGTTCTATTTATTAATGGTTTTCTTAAATCCTCCTACATTGTAGCCCAAGCTAGCCTCAGCATTCTGGCAGTTCTGCTGCAGCCTCCTGAGAGCTGAACTGGAAATCTTCACTCCAGTAACACATGGTTGAATCAAGGGCAGAAAAACGTGTGTGCACTGCTACAGTGATGACCACCCAAAGCCTGCTCCTAGGGTCCGTATGCACCTGCGTCCCACAGACCTGGTGAGCCACGAGTTAATCGCCTGCATTCTTCACTGTCTCTAACACCCACAGCCATGATGGCTGAGCCTGTAAGACAAAGCTTTGGCTTCCTTAGCACACTGAATTGGCATCACAGGAATTACTAAGCTCTGAAACATTGATGGGTTGAAATATTTTTTAAAATAAAAGATATGCTATGTGAATAGGTATGATGCCTGCATGTATGTCTATGTACCACATGTGTGCAGTACATGAAGAATCCAGACGTGGATGTTGGATCTCTTGGGACTGGAGTTATGGATGGTTGAGAGCTGTCATGTGGGTACTGGGAACCAAATCTGTGTCCTCTGCAAGAGCAGCCTGGGCTCTTAACCACTGAGCCATGTATCCAATGCCCGTGGGCTGTATTCTTAAACACTGGCTAAGACTGGAAAGTTCTGCTTTACGTATGTTATGATTTTAAAATTGCCAGTGTCCTCTTTCAAGCAGGATTTCCTACAAATGTGCTCTGGGAATACATTGCTCTGTTCTATAGGTCACAAATAGGTTAGGGCTACAGGGGACTGAGTCACATGGAATTACCATAATTTATCAGTAACAAACACAGTAAATATATTATAGCTTAGCATATTAAAATTAGCTTTTCCACTAATTTTTCCCTTATGTCAATTGACATAGTAAGACGTCACTATACATCATATTCAAAATAATAATGTAATAGTAAAAATATTGAGGCAGAGAAAGCGGTTCTCACTAAGGTGGGCAAAGGCAGATGCTAGCAAGTTTGACAGCCTGAGTTTGATCCTGGGACCCACAGGATGGAGGGAGGGAATCAACTCCCTCAAGCTATCGTTGGGCCTCTACAGGTGATGTTGGCATGTGCAAGCCTCCAGACAAGCAAACATATAAACGACAATGTAAACGCAGTGACCCTGTATTGGCAACATAGTCCATATCTCTAGGGTGGCCAACTGAGAACTCTCCTGCCATTCATTTCGTCACCACCATCACTGTGCCCGATGGGTGCCCTTTTCACGGACTTGACGGACTTGAAGTTGTTCTGACCACATGTCATGGAGACGGAACCGTCCCACAGACAGCAGAGGCTGTTAGGAAGGGCACTGGCCAGCTAAGACAGAAGTGTCACTGATCCCTAGGGCTCCTACACTGCTCAGCTAAACACTGCTTCGACCATGTTGACCTTAGAATATTCTCCAAGCCTTCAGACAGGAGGTGGAGGCGCTCATGCTAAGGCTTCTGCTTTTCAGTGGATAAACAGACATTTGGGTTTTAATTTTTAATTCTTATTTTATGTGTATGCGGGTGTGCCTGCGTGTGAGCACGCGCACGTGAGGACAGTTCCTCCAGAGGTTAGAGGGTTACGGGGTCCCCGGAACTGGAGGCACAGGTGCTGGGTGAGGACTTGAGGCCTCTGCAGGAGCAGCCGTCTCTGTTAACCACCGAGTTGTCTCCCCCACCTAAACACAGAAACAGGAGTCACAGCCACCACTGGCCGGTTTGCTTGTGGGGTCACAGAGTTGTCATGCCCTGTATAAATTTAATTTCATAGCTATGAGATAAAAAATAACCGAGGAAGACATCAGTGGTGGAAGTGGCATTTCCCATTTCTAACATATACATATTTTCATTTTAAAATCAAAGAATAACTACTTCATATACTATTTTCTCATTTCAGATAACAAATACTTAAAGTTAAGGAGATAATCTCACTCCTGTGGCTTGATTACCCGCCCCTGGTGAGAATAACTGCTTCTGAGGAAGTTTTCATAGAAAACAACCGTCTGTCTTTCGGCAAAGCAGAGGCCAAGTCAGTACTAAACTTAAAAAAAATAAAAGATCGCTTCAGGTTTGCCTAGAATAAGGCTGCCCTCTAAACCTATCTTGTAGAACACAAGTGAATTTTACTCCCGTCCCTGAATGAGCTCACGGCACAGATGCTAGGGAGCTCAGCTTCTCCAGAGAAAACAAGACGCGAAGGGAAAGAATGACGAAGAAGACGGAAGCATTTCCGAGAGCAGAAATTATCTGGGAGCCCTGGGAGCCCTGGGAGCTGATGCTCGCACACAGTACAGGCGCAGTGAAAGCCATCCACAGAAAGGAGCTCAAAGCGATTAAAAATGGTGAAGTCCAAAAATAACACTTGAAAAATTTTGCACTTTTTTTTTCCAGAGTAGGTAGGTTTTTAAAAATAGCTGCAGCCAGGGAACAGATGTTTGCCCACACATAACCACAAATGACCCCAAACTGAATTCAAGCTCACGTCTAGTGTGACCATGGCCAAGCAGAACCCAGATGTTCCGCTGCTGTCTCACGGTACCATTTCCCCCCAAATCTGTCTGATTACTTTAACAGTCTCAGTGCACACGAAGACGGCCACTTTGAGTGGTATTCACACGCACCTTTGGTTAGCGCGGCACTCTTGTTTAAGTTTTCAGAGGGAGTTGAAACAAGAGAGTTGTAGAAATGCAGATTCTAAGTTTTTTTATTTTTAGCATTTAATTCTAAGTAGCTCTACAATTGTCAAGTTCTTGATTTAGGAGCATCTCACATGTCAGGAATATTCCAGACGAAGTCACCCTGTTCTTTTTGCTTGCTGCTAAAGGGTCACGTGCAGCTCATGTTGGGCTGGTACCTCGTAGCTGGGGATGACTTCGGATTCCTGGTCCTCTTCCTCTGCCTCCCAAGCCTTTTCTCTTAAAGCAAAAAATGGTATAGTAGTCTTGTTTAGCCAATGCTCCCGTTCAGCGGACATCACCCACGTCCTCTCAGAAGCAAAGAAGAGGACTCTTGATCACCTGTGGGAGTGGGTGCTCCACTTTAGGTCCCGAGCTGTGACTGAGGGATGGTCCCTTCTTAGCTGAAGGACAGAACTGAGCAGCGGCATGAAGTGACAGGGCAGATCCCCTCCCTGCACTAACAGGGCTCACGGGGGAGTTCACCTCTTTTCTTCTGGCCTCAGGCATATACGGGACGGCACTTTTCATCCCGTGACTGAGACACTATGCCCCTTCCTTCCACCTTGCACAAGCAGAGTGCAAAGGGACCAAGACTCCAGGTTAAACCCACTCCTTTCTAAGAAGGAAATAAATCTGCTTATGTGTGACCAATTTTTCTGACCCACTGGTCTGATGATCACGCTGTCCTTTGTCTGTCTCTAGTGAAGACAGATCCAAAGGTGAGGGAACCAGATGAAGCCCCTGTGAGTCAGGATGTCGCCCGCTGCTATCGTCTTTATTCTATGTAGACGAGTTCTCAGCTGGGCACGGTGCCCAGCTCTGGGAATCCCAACGCTTGGGAGGCTGAGGCAAGAGGTTGACATAGAGTTTGAGGCCAACCCTGGTTAGAAAGGGAGACCCCCATCTCACCAAAGCAAACAACAGCAATGAAAGAATCTGCTAGAATATTTATGAGTAACACTAAGAAATTCAGATACAAGCTAGGGGGTTGTATTAAAGCAGCAGCAAGAAGTGCACGGACTCCCCATAGCATAGAGAACACAGGGCAAAACCAGGGGCTCTTTTCTTGGTTTTCTCTCAATTTGCAATAGTGGGGATCAAGGGGAACCCAGAGCATTGAGAGATGTCTAGAAAGTGCTGGGTCACCTGAAGCTCACGAAGGGAAAAAAAATCCACCCCCCTGCAGAAGCTAAAAATAAAACTTCTATAGCAAAAACATCCTGTCCTTATTGATTTTTTTAAGATTTTGGAACATTCAGGTCCTAAGTACGTGCACCTTAAATGACTCCACGGTGGCAGCTCAAGAACAAAGCCCCTCTCTCTCTTTATGGGAAGGTGTGCTTTGTTATGAATAAGTAAGGGGGATTCAGTCTCCCCTCAAAATCTAAATTCTCCTCTGATGTAAATGTTTACATACAAGAGTAACCATGGTTATTTTCTGTGTTTTGAAAATTAATACATAAGTACATATACCATTGCCTTAGCAGGCCAAGGGAATAATTTACCTTTCCTACCACAGAGAGCCTGGCTAGCAGGACAGTGGGTTCTGCCTGTCCTATATGGCTGATGCTGGCCTGTGATTGGTTAGGGTTCATAAAGAAAAGTCTGGGTCATTTGACCTTAACCTTGGGAATTCATCAAGTGTTCTAAGAAGACAGAAAGTCCTGGAATCTCAGTAATCAAAGCCTTGTTTGTGTTGGTGCGGTTTTGGCAGCCAGGCAAATTTCAGCGATCAAACACCAGAGACTTTCAGTATTTTCTGGGCTATTCTGAGCCCCAGAGCTGTGACAAGGGCCTTTGTCACATCTCCCCGCTGAAGTTGGTAAGTTTGAAATCACTATTTCCTAGGCCAAAAGATGTTAAGCAGCTTGCCCAAGGCCAGGGGAGAAAGATGCTGGTCTTTCCTGTGTGTATGTGCATGCATGCTCATGCGTGTGCCTGTGTACATGTGTGCCTGTGTGTGGAAGCCAGAGAATAACTCAAGGAGCCACCCCTCAGTTGATGTCCTTATTGTTTTCAAGACAGGGTTTCTGAGTGGCCTAGAACTCAGAGTAAGCCCAGGGATCTGCACGCCGCCACCTCCCCAGAACCAGTCACAGCACACACCTGCTTCACATGGTCTGGGGACTGAACTCGGGCCTTGTCTTTTGCTCTCAGTGAACACAGCAGATGATCTTTGAATTGTGTGCAATTTAAAAACCACATTCTTCAGATTTCTTATTCCAGAAGCTTCTTAGAGATGACCTTCTGGAAGGATTACTTTGCTTCTTAGGGACAGCCTCCCTCCAGGTGTGGAGGCTGTGCAAACAGGCCCACTCTGACGGTGTGGCTGAGGAAATGTGCTGTTTAGCAGCACAGAACCCAGCAAGCTGGATAAACATTTCAATGACTTTTCCAGAATGGTACTTAAGGAGCAGAGCCCATCTGCACTTGGGTTTGAGCCCATGGCCTTATGGTTTAAATATAAAATGCATTACAGCTCTTTATTTAGAGAGCCATACGCCATTTTTAGGGAGTAGCCCCAACTCTCCCTCTGACTTTAGGGGGAGGACAGTGCAGACAGGTGTCTCGGTACTGTCATTAGTATTCATTATTTATTAGGTTTTGATGGTGGAGTCCAAACCAGCCAGGAGGGTCAGGTGCCCCTTCAGTGAAAACCTCAACTCTTAGGACAGGGACTTCTGAGTGTGTGACCTTTGGAGGCCCCTGATGCGGTGAGAAGCCGGAATAGGTCAAGCCTCCAAAGCTCTAGGGCAGGGAGGAGAAAGGGACTTCAGTTTGTAAAATCAACCGAGGGTTGGTTTTAGTAAGAAGAGGGGCAGGAAGAAGCCCTGTGCTGTGACCACACGCTCCACAGGGGGTCACGGCCGATTTTGCTTTCCTAAAGATCTCTCTGGTGTCGGGAATCAAGGCCAATGACTTTTGGCTGCTGGTCACTAGACAAAGAAGTCTGAAACCCTCTGACCCAGAGGGAAGTTTGTCTGCGAACCCACTCTGTCACATGAGTTCCAATGGCTATGTGTGGTCACATGGCGTGTGACTCTGGGCAGATCCCCTAACGTCTTGGTACCTTACTTTCCTCCATGGCCAAATCTAAAATCATGCCATTCTCAAAACATGATAAAGACCCAAACTGAGCTGTAACTGCCGGAACATCTGAAAATGCCAACACTGGTCACCCAAAGTAAAGGGCGCTTATGAAATATGACAGAACAGGGCTACTCCAATGACCACCTTCCTGCGGAAGACACTGCTCAACGTTTTCCTTGAGACAGACACTGGTATAACTTGTGCATGTTTTTAAGAGAGCAAGGGGGCTCCGACAAATGGGTTGCTCTTTCCCAGCTTCCTCACCTTGCAGACCAGGGCCCCCTCCCTGTGAAGGGTATTTCGCCCCTCCTTTGTAGCCTTGGCCTCTTCCATCAGTCATTTTGCAACTTCCCTAAAGTCAGGAGGGGCTTGTGAAATATTATCTAGAAGAATTTTAGAATTTACTCCTGAAAAGTTCAAATGAGAATCTTCTCTTTCAAAGAAGTTTCCTAATAGCAATCCCATAACTCCACAGTCCCATTAACTCTAGTCCCAGGAACCAAGGGTCTCATCTCTGGAAGAACACATGTGAAGAACTTCTGGAAATTCTTGAGATACAGTAAAATAAGATGGCCAAAGGAATTGACATTAACCTTCTCCTTAGGATCTCAACTACATTTTTCTCTTATTTCTTATTTTAATAATTAAAAGCAGAAAAAGGAGGCTTACTCAACGAGCCCACATTGGACCAAGGGACAAAGAAACCATCTTCTTGAACAAAATGTCCATCTTCCTGGACATTTTTTAAGTAGCACTGGAGGGGAAGGGGAAAGGACATTCTTTCTTTTCTTTAACGACCTAAGCTGATGTAGAGGAAAAAAAGCCACCCAAAATATCTTTGTCTTTCCCCGGAGAAGTGTCTTAGCACAGAGTGGGCTGCTGCAGCGAGGGTGTTGCTCAATGTTGGGTTACAACACCATCCTAACTGCCACGGAGGGCCTGGATGGCTTCGCATCAACCCCCTGCAAGGTGTTTCCTGGACTTTGCAGAGGGGCTGGGGGAGGTGCAGCTCTTCTTGCGAAGGCAGATGATGCCTTCTGCTCCCTGGCTATCTCCTTTCTACCGCTCGCCCTGTAGATAACACAGTTTCACTGCCCAAGCCCCACTTTCCCAACTCGTAGATCTACATCGATGGAGCCTTTTGTGTGTTTTATCAGACACAATTTTATCACCTCTCCCCAAAAGCCCTCTGTCAGAGGCAGCCTTTGAACTTTTGCACGATTATCAACTGGGACCGATGATTGTGAAGATATAAAGGCTGGTCTTAATTCTGAAGAAAGAGGAACCGAGCCCTGGATCTCTCTGCTAGAACAGCTCTTTTGGGGGCTACTGTGTGTGTGCATTTGTGTGTGTGTGTGTGTGTGTGTGTGTGCTAACACACGCATGCATGTTTGTAGTTGTACATGGACATAGGGTGACAGAGGAAGACAGATAGCTTTGTTACTTATCTTTGGGGTAGAGGAGTGACCTACGCCGACATCGTGTGCATTTTGGTTTCCGCATCCTGGGCTCCTTGTCTTGGATTGTTCCCAAGGTCCCAGATCAGGTGACTGAGCTCATCCCCAGATACCTTGTGCACAATAAGGAACCCCGCATAAGGCCCACTTTGCCCTGCTTTAGCTCGGAGAATCTCTGCAACTGAGGAAGAAGTCATCTCACTTGCATGCCGAGTACTTTATTAAGGAGAGAGAAGACTGAAGGAAGCTTTAGGAGGGTTACTTACATCTTATAACCTCATCCCTTCCTTCTCTTTTCAAGTTTCCCCTTCCTTCTCCCTCCCTCTTTCTTTCTCATTCTTCTATCAAATTCTACTCTGTAATTGCAAAAAAAAAAAAAAAAAAAAAAAAATCAAACCAGAAAAGAGGGTTGTGGGGACAGATTAGCAGGGTGAGGCCCTCCCTGTGTGTGTGGGGCACAGAGGCTCCTGTAATGCTGCTAACAATATGGGGGGGGGTGTAAGGAGGGAGAGGGGAGGAGAGGAGTAGGAAAAGCTCCACTTTGAGACTGGAGGGAGCTGCAGAAGGAATTCACCACCCCAAGAGTCCAAGTTCCTCCAATCTGGCTCCAGCAGGATGTTCTACTGAGCAGAGGTGGCCCAAGGGCAACCATAGAAAAGGTGGCTTGAAACCAAGACAGAGACGTGACCTTCAGAGTTCAGAGTCCTCTCATCAAATGGTCTCAGCTATTGCATCTTTCCTCTACCTCCCTCCTCTCCTCCCTCCTCTCCCCTCCCCCTCCCCTTCAATAGTTATTCCCTTTCCTCTCCCAGATGCTCCTCTTTTTACTTTCTTCATCATGGCCTGCCTGGCTGCAAGCGAGCCCCTGCAGCTTTGGAGAGATAGCTGGAGGCCAGTCTGGCCGTCAAAACAAGCCAATGCAGTTACACCTAATCAAATTAAGAATTTCAGAAGCTGCTCTGAGGTTCTCTTTCCCCAGTCAGCCATGTCCATGGCTCAGCTCTTCCCTCCACTGCCCTTGGCCTGCAGTCTTAGGGACATCCTGGTGTTAGTCACATGGTGGCTCCCTGTCTGGCCTGGAGCACATTGCTCTCCCCACCTTTCCCAACACTCTTGGGGACTCTCAGGATTATTCTCCGACCTTAGTTTTCTTATTATGACAATTTCCAGATCAAATCTGTATCAATGGAGATCAGTTCAGAACTTGATGATAATCACTCTTCTCTTGGGGACCAGGAACAAATGAAGTGGCCTTCGGAAGTCAAGACCTCACAGTGGGTGGATAAGTGCAGAAGTGGAAGGCGCTGCTCTTCTGGGTCCCACTTTGTCACCAACCCTAGGTGTGTGTGTGTGTGTGTGTGAGAGAGAGAGAGAGAGAGACAGACAGACAGACAGACAGAGAGACAGAGAGACAGAGACAGAGAGAGAGAGACAGACAGACAGACAGAGAGACAGAGACAGAGAGACAGAGAGAGAGAGATATGATTACAGATCCCTTCCCTTCCTTATGGCACCCTGTAGCCATCAGTCTGGACACTGCCTCAGCCTTCACTCTTTGATCAACACCTGGTCCTGGGTTGTCCCTTCATCCTAACACTCATATTGATGTTTCATGTAGAGACAGCTTAGTTTTTCGATACAAGATCTATCACAAGGGCACAGAAAGCTTTTATCATGGCTCTTTGGGGACAGTTGGAGCTGTCACATCTTGATCCAGGCTATGAGCCCTCGTGGTGGAGCAGGACCTGCGGATGCTGGCTGACTAATACTGTTTACAACAAGCATTCAAATGCATTTGCGGGATCTTATAAGAAACAGGGATATTAATGAGAATATCTACAGTGTCCATCGCTGGAGGAAACAGAGCCAGACTGCCCTGCCCCTGACAGGTCTAGGAACCCTGCATCTGTCTACAGTGTCCATCACTGGAGGAACCTGGACCAGACTGCCCTGCCCTTGACAGGTCTAGGAACCCTGCATCCGTGAGACAGAGGGAGGCCTGTCAAGGCAGTTCCCCTACCATGTCTGGACCTGTGTGTGGAGATAGGATTGGCCTGCCGTTGGCCCCTGCTGGAGGGTATGGCTGCGAGGAAGATGACGCTGTTTCTCCCACCTGTCCCAGGGGGCTGCTGTCTTCTCAACCTCATTGTGGAACGACTGCTTGATGATCCTGACAGATTCTGCCCCGACCTTCACTGCAGTCACATGATCTGAGTATAGGGAACTTGACATGTCTCTGCTCATTTCTGGGCACAGAGACATCCCAACCCTTTAGAAAGCTGGCCCAGCCCCCACTTGACATAGTTACCACTGTCTATTCAGCTCACTCCATCATGGTCCATATTTTGCCCTCAGATACACTGATCTCGTCCTGCCTTGGGACCATTTAACATCTTTCCTTGTGCCGGGGCCACTTCCCCAACCTCCCAGTTTTTGTCATGACTACTCAACTGTCACCTAGTAAAGTATGAGCTGAAATAATCTCACTTGTTAGCCCTGGTATCCAGTCACTGGTCCCATCCCCTCCATCACATTTCTCTTACGAAATTACCATTTGCTGTCTATCCAGACCTCAGACAGAAGGAATGGCTGTCTTTAGGTATTTAGCCATTTAAAGTGGAAAACCAAAAACCTGTCTCTGCCGCTAGTTCCTTTGTCACTGAATGACACTGGATCCACCAGCTCCCCGTGTACTGCCTCTCCTGGGGCCTGCAGGGCTTGGAGTTAGGGAGGCCAGCAGTGTAAGGAGCACCCTGAGGCCACATCTGTGTTCCAGGCATTGTGTGGTAACCACTCATGGCCAGCGGTGACCTCTTCTCCACACTCATGTCCTGCCTGGTTTATGAAAATGTGAGTTTTCTCTTTGGCGAACATTTCTGGCAAAACCAAAACCAAAGGAAAGGAGCAAGGATGACTTCGTCTCACCCCCATCACTGCTTCCTCGGTGCGGAGGTGGAGCTGGATAGGTCTGGCGTCTCTGTATCTGAGGAAGCCCTGTCTAAGGCAAGTCCTGAAACTTCAGGTCACTGTCAGAATTCTTCCCAGATAGTTAGGATGTACATAGTGAGTGGAACTCAGGTAAGCAGTCCACGTTAGAACAAACCAGGGTGTAGAGGGTAGAACTCAGGTAAGTAGTCCACGTTAGTACAAACCAGGGTGTAAAGGGTGGAACTCAGGTAAGCAGTCCACGTTAGTACAAACCAGGGGGTAAAGGGTGGGACTTCCTCCTGGAGGGGCTTCTTCCTGGTTCCTCTCTACCACTGACCCGGAGAGAGTGAAGCTCACTTCCCTAAGGTGCCCAGAGAGCACGCTGCAATGCTTGGAAAGTTCTGGATGCTGCACATGGAGTGGCCACCATCCTCAGCCCTCACCCTCCTGGCCCATACTGAGACCTGGGTGGGCTTGTCCCTGAATTCTTGACTCGTAATGTTTATATTGCAGCAGCGGGTCTGGCCAGAACTTTTCTCTGGAAAGGGGCAGACCTGGGGCCTCTGAGGTAGGCTACAGAAAATGAAGGAAAGCATTGACAGAGAAGCAGACTGCCTGTGGATGAGCTATGTCGCTTGCAACCTGAGGATGAGAGCAGCCTTTCCGGGGGCAGCACTGAGCAGAGCCGGCTGACCCCTGCTCCCACCAGACACAAGCATCTCAAGCCTTGCCGCTTCTCTGTTGTTATTACTACTACTATTATTACTTTTGTCATTCAAATTTATACCATTTTCCATGGGGACCCATGATGGTATGGCCATTTTGTACAGCCCACCCCCCCCCCCACCGCTGGGTTTTAGTTAGGGGCAGGCGTGGGGACTCCTTACATCACATTCTTTAATAATTCAAGCAGCAGAACTGAAGGGCTACTCCTAACTGCTTCTTAAAAGTAATTAATTGATTTTCTGACATATCGGTTAACAATGTATCACTCTGACACAAAGCTGTGTTTCAGCTCTTGATTGGAACAGAGTGCTGTATGGATTAAATTCAGCTCAGAGTTTAGCTTGGGAGAGACTAAAAATATGCCTCTATAAAAAGAAAAGCTTTTTACATGGACTGTTGTCTAAAAATCTAAACCATACGTTCTTTCCGGGGCTGTCAACGGGGTGACGTATACATGCAATCTTTGCGGCTGTTTAGGCTTGGAACATTCGAGAGGCATGGGATAACCTACTGTGACTCAGTATGCTCTGAGATCTAGAGGAAAAATCACCCAGGCTGTGCTGAGGGCCATAGGAGTCTCCCCGTCCAAACATGGCTTGTTCAGGGCATTAGGGAGAGAGTGACAACTGTTTTTATCCTAAGTGTGGTTGTCTTCCAGCTTCTAGGTCTTTTCTGCGACTGTTCACCTTTGGTCTGTGGTGGGAGTCACACCCACCGGGAGGATTCCCTCCAATATGCAGATGCTCTGAAGGGAAACATTGAGACCAATGTTTTCAGTAGCCTGCCCTGGGTCATGTGGTGTGGAATGTGGGCAGTCAGGATGTCACGATATCTTGGCTTCTATAGAGATGCATGAGACAAATTTCATCAGTGAGGGGGGTAGCATATCCACCTGGAACTTCCCTTAAAAATGTCTTGAGGATACTTCCTAACATATGTTCACAACAACTGTCCTCTGACCTTTGGATCTAAATGATCCAGCTGGTTCCAGCCTTGTCAAGTTCACATTGGTTGTATGTTGGGGACTGCAGACCCTCAGACCCTGAATTTTTTATGACCCCTTGCCTGCTGGAATAAACAACATGTTTTCCTGTGCTTGCAGCTGCTCTGAGCATGAGACAATCATGAGTTCCTGATATCAAGGGAGTGGTTTCTGGTGGGTTTGCTGCTGAAAAATCCCAAGAGCTAGGACATGGCCATTAGTCAAGGAAAGCCCTATATAAGCTGCCCTGGAACACAATAAAATAGGCATTTTTGTTTCAAGAATGACGTGTGTGTGTTTCAATCTCCAGCCCCTTGCCTGACTCATGAACAGTCACATGGTAGACAGGTAGTACAGTACAGGTGACCTGTACAGTTGTGTGTGAATCAAGCACTCCAGTTATGAGGTGGTGCTTGAGGGTCTGTGAAAAAATGACTCAAGATGCATAAAATGTGGGAATGAAACTGAGATAGAATATAACACTCAGTGTATGTCAGACACTATTACAATTTATCAAGTATTATAAACTAACACAAATTCCCTCCACTTTCTAACCATTGCTGTGGGTAAGTTTTATTACTTTGCACATTTAGCAGATGAGGAAACTGAGGCACACATGAACTTGCTCAATGTCATACTGCACAATGAGCAGAGCTGGGATTAGAACCCAGGCAGTTTGGCTCCTGGATGTGTGTTCCTTTTGGTATCCTAAACTGTTTTCCTTGATACCAAAACCTAATCGGTCCTGGGCAAGGGACTGAAAGTTCCATCTGTGAACAGTGCTGATGGTGGAGAGAAAGGGATTCTGGGAGAAAAGGGGTCTAATCTAGCGATGAATGAAAGCATAGGCAAGAAACTTATGATCACATTTACAGTTGAGTCTGGCTGCTGGGAACAGATGAAGGACCCATCCAGGTTTCTGGCATAAGAATAGATGGCATTATTTATAGAGTTTTGCAGGGACCCCTCGTCTCTGCTCACCAGGCATCACTGGGCTATCTTTTGTTTCAGTATGCTGGGTGGGCTCCACTCCCTTCTGAAAGCCTTGGTTCTCTCCTGAACACCTGGCTCATTCCCCACAGAGCCGTCCTCTTCAGGGAGCAGCCAGGACTGACCAGATTAGCACGGAGATAAAAATACTTCTTTCTTCGATCCAGTGGTCCCCTTAGAGAACTGAGGCAGAATTAGATCCAGGAAGTGGCAGGGATGTTGGTAACTGATGTTTGATAATTGAGCATATGAGATTCAGGTCTACACCCAAACAAAGGCAGTTTTAGAAAATTAAAAAGAGATAATTTCAGATGCACCATCTTAGGTCTGAGTCCAATTGAGAAGGAAACATGTGTGTATTATATTAGTGTATGTGTCGCACACCAGTAAGTAGTATTAAAATTTATATTAATTCATTCATTAATTCATTCATTCCCACACACTCACTCAATGACTGATTGTTGAACAGGGATCCTTGGACGACCCTGTTTTGGCTCGTTGACTAGTATACTGAAACAAACAAACAGCAAAAAACCTTCTAGAAGTCCACATTCAGGTCTCAGAAGGAGAAATCAGAGTGAATTCAAGCCCATATTTGATGACTAGATGTGACAAAAATAATCACTACCAAAAAGTGTTCTTCAACATCTCGGTTCACACCGTTTTCCCTTCAGGATTGGGGATTCTCAACTATTTCCTCTGAAAGTTGTATTTTAGCAACTAAGTCACTTTTACAGCCTCACTCCCATCCCTTCAATAAATATTTATTTTGATGTTTTCTCATTCTACAATCAAAGCCCTTCCCTAGACCACAGGCTGTCTTCCACTTGATGGCAAATTGTGGACAAGTCTCTAGAAACAAGGGTTACTCTGTGCTGCCCCTGGAAGATGGGATGAAGCAAGCAGGGAAACCCCGAGGCTCCCGGCACCACCCCCGAGAAGCAGCTTCCACCCAGACACACTAAGATGTTTGCCAATTTCTGACCACACTGCACAGCCAGGAAAACAAAACCCTTTATAAGGATTCCCCCTTCGTACCCCACATTTCAGTGGAGGTATTGCCTTCCTGGAATTCTTATGCCCCTTTCAGCTTCCAATCCCCTGTGTTCCTCTGTGACAGTGTGTCCACACACGCACCATGGCATCCTTTAGTGTGGAGAGTGACCTCTATAAATATGCCCTCCGCGTCCTCTCACGTTGATAATGGTGAACCATGCCTAACCGAGCACTTTCCATCTTAACTGTTGCTAACAGTTCCATGAGGTAGGTTCTACGACCATGCTATTCTGTGACCTTGGCCACCATCTCTCCCCAGCACGTTCTTGTTTCAGCTGAAAGAGTCCACTGTTTCTCCCTCCTGCTCATCCTTGGTGGAGCACCTGCTCCATACCTCTGTGGTTTATTACCATCCGCACCGCCATAGAGTGGAGCCAAACACTGGTGTCTCGAGACTGGGTCCATCTGTGTCGTGGGAGTATATCTGAATTTACCTGCTTTCATGTATGTGTGCTTATGGTGATGTGTGTGCATGTCTGTGTGTGGGTGTGTGTACATGTGTGCACGTGTGTTTGAATGTAGGAGTGTGAGGGTCAGGTTAACCTCTGATGTCATTCCTCTGGAGCCATCCATTGTTTTTTTTTTTTAATTTTCTTTTATAGATGAAGGAAATGGATCCCAGAGAAGATACCCAATTTGTTGTTTATGGTTAACAGCCGGTATTTGGCCAGGTGGTGACGTGAAGCGTACAACGGCACTCACATTCAGGTGGTTATTACCCGTGCTCTATCCAATGCCCTAGTTAGGTGCCAACCCTTTATACTTAATTTCTCTCCTTAACTTGGCACATCACGGTCCTTGGTTATCCTAAAAGACGGGGTGCCCCGGCTGTTATGACAGGTGGCTGTGTAGCTTATACCCGGAAGGAAAAGACAAGACTATCAGGTCCTGTGGGCTGCCGACCCCCTTTCATCTTGTGCAACAGTAGAGATGCAATATCTATATTTAAGTTGCATCCTCTAAGAGGCGGGCTGCCATTGTCCGTTAGCTTTGTGGTTTTCATTTCTTTCCACCTCGCACTGGAACTTGTGAAGATATTACAAAAGCGATGAACTGTGCTCTGTTTGTTCCTGATGACAGTTATGTACATTTTAAAGCTGTGATGTCATGAAAATGGGGGGTGGCATTTCCAGAGTCAGAACTTGATCTCAAGCAGGACTCTAAGTATAGTTGTCACTGGAAAAAACCCCAACCTCAAGCCCCAACCCCAAACCCCAAACCCAAGCTCCAACCCCAAACCCCAAACCCCAACCTCAACCCCAAGCCCTAGTTTTTAATTTTGTGATGCTGAGCCATCCTATGGGAAAGGAAAATGCTCTAATGTGAAAGCAAACTGAAGGCCAGCTCCCAAGGCCCCGTGCAGCCCCCTCTGCCCCATGCAGCCCCCTCAGCCCCCGTGCATCCCCCTCTGCCCCCTCAGCCCCCGTGCATCCCCCTCAGCCCCGTGAATCCCCCTCAGCCCCTGTGAAGCCCCCTCTTCCCATACATCCCCCCTGTGCACCCCAGTGAAATTTCTTTCACTCATTCTCAAAAGTGAAGTCACAGTCATTCACCCTCATTCAATTGGCTTTGTCTTTCCTATGGACCCTTCTCTTCTCCCCATTGGCAATCTGTGTCTGGAATTTACTTCGCATAGTCCCTGGGTCCATCCTTGGCCTCCAGTTTTCATTTTCAATATCCCTGTCCAGTCATGCCTCTCCTGTTCAAATCCCAATGTCTTTTTCTGCCTGGGACTTTCTGTAGGTGCCACTCCCTGAATGTAGAGCCTGTGTTTGGGGCTCCATTGCGCCCCCACAGCTCTCTTTGTGGATCTAATGACTTTTTTGTTGATTCTTAGGTGGATTTGTAGCATAAATACCACCTTACAAATCAGGGCCCTTACTCTACAGGGGTCTTACACAGCACGCTGGGTCCCTTCTCCCGTGGCAGCTCACCATAGTTGACAAGAGTTTGGCCATAAACCTGTCTCTAGATTCTGAACCTCTACCAGGCCTTGGCTGGGTCTCTCACCTCATTTCCTTTCCCGAAGAATTCAGATAAATTAGATTTCGGCGAATCTTCAGTGACTAGTTGTTAAGAACTAGGCTCTGTGCTAATGGCTGGGAATAGAGAAAGGCACAGACTCCTTCCGTAAGCACTGCAGGGCAGCGGTCGGTATCCATGAGGGCAATGGTGGCAGCTGAAGGGTGAGAGGAGACAGCATGTGGGAGACCCCTGTGAGAGTCAACACCTCGGAGCACTTCTGGGACATGAGGTAAGACAGGGAGTTGAGGGTCCTATGAAAAAGGTTTCTATTCACTGGACAAGAATCCCAACTGTCCCTCGTCCACAGGAATGCCTCTCCATCCCTGCCTTAGCACAGGCTATCTATACTGAGTATCTTTCATAACTTTAAGAATATTTATTTGCCACAGTTCTACAGTTGAAATGTGACTAGGGGCCACCAGATTTGATTCTGCCTCCCTCTTTGTACTGGCTGGGCGAGGTCTCACTGTAGCCACCTAAGATGGAGAGAGAAGAAGCAAGTCCTGGGTCCTCTCTTTGAAGGGTGCTAATCCCACTCAGGAGGGCTCCCTCTGGGCACTTAATGTCTTCCCAGAGAGCCTGGCTCCTCATATTTCATTAGGATGTAAGGCTCAGTGCATCAGCGTATGAATGGAGGGCCCAAGCTCCATGGAGGCACAATGCACTTCCTAACCTCTTTAGTGCTCCCAAGCCGGCTCATTCCCATGGAATAACTACAAGAATTTTCCTGTCACTGATGGTTTGGATTGTGTGTCTGAGGGCTGAATTTACACAGACCTGTTTTTGCCCTGTCATGGGACTGCTCAGTGTTACAGTGAGCGTGCCCTGTGATGTCATCAGCAGACAGGGATGGCGCAGTTACAACTCAAGCGATGGGAAAGACAAGGATGGCTCTCCAGTCCTCCTGAGGCTCAGATCACACTTCAGTAGGAGACTTTTAATCCCGGAACCGAGAACCGAGACAAGGCATTTCTGGTGTTTTAATCTGGTTCCTTTGTGGTACTTTCTTGACCATAGCCTGAGAAAATCCGGTAGATGAGACAGCTGTCATTCATCTGTTCCTCAGAGGCATGAAGACTGTTTCAGCATTGCTAGAGCACAGCCCAGAGAGGCGCCTGCAAAAGCATTTACTGAGTGTTGAATTGGAGCGCGGGGCGGGGTGTGTGTGTGTGTGTGTGTGTGTGTGTGTGTGTGTGTGTGCATGAGGGAGGCTTGTGCCTGTGTTGTCGCCAAGGTTGAATCAGCTGTGTTTGCCAGACTGCAGGGTCTTCTGCCCATCTCTTTGGGCCATGGGAACACTGTGGTCCTCCAGCATTTAAGGTGTCCTCCCCATGGCCATTAGAAGCACGATTAAGAGCAGAGCATACCGAGCTGTTAAGGGAAGCCATCCCCAGAGGGAGCTGTTAGGGGGAGCCATCTCCAAAGGGAGCTGTTAGCGAAAGCCATCTCCAGAGGGGGAGAATTTGGACAATTTTGATCAGCATTTTTCTGTAGTTGGAAAAAACATCTATCCTTTCACAGAGAGAGTGATTTTTTTCCCTAAAAAAGGCAAATGTCTTGGGTGCCTAATATGGATAGACATCCCATATTTACCGTTGATTGATTAAGTCTGTCAGCTTTTTGATCCACAGCAAACACAAACTGGAATTTCTTTGGGGCCTCTCCTAGAGGCAGGCTTTTTAGCCAATGTTTTGAGGAGATCAGGTTAAGGTACGTGAGATAGTCTCTGCCAGTGGACACAATGCCTGAGCACTGGGGCCGAAGACAGGGTTTTCTTCTCTACAATAAAGAATCAGATGTATGTAGCCTTCTTCATACAACGCTTTTAGCCGAGACTGATGGCCGGATGGGTAAGCTGGTGCTCCCCAAAGACATCAGCACCCTGCACAGACCTAAAGCCACTCCAGAGAAAAATGGGAAGGCAGCCACGCTGTCTGCGAGGGGAGGCCTGGAAGTCCGGAGTGGTTCCTCTCTCTGTACTTCTCCCCAGAGGAGCAAGTCTTTCCCTTTGGCTAAAGTTGCTGTCAACAGGGCAGCTGCTGTAGTGAGTCAAGTGAGAGAAAAGTGTGAATTCAAGCATTTCAGAGACCTTGACTTCTGCATTGTGTGTGTGTCTGTGTGTGATGGGAATTCACGAATGAAAGTGAGCCAATTAAACAATCAGTTCGCACAGTGTAGATCCAGGAAAGCTGTCAGCCCCATGAAGCCCTATTGAAGAATTGGCAGGAGGGGGCCCTGTCTCTTTCCTCATCACGGTCCTTGAAGGAGAGAACTCACAGTGACCAGGATATGTGTAGATTTTTTGACAGCATTTTTTGCATCGAGCAGCCTGTTGTTCTTACATTAGAACAGAAGGTGTGTGTGTGTGTGTGTGTGTGTGTGTATGTGTGTGTATGTGTGTGTGTGTGTGCATGAAAGAGAGCGAGACAGGCAAGGGCCCCAGGCTAAAGACAGCTTTTCTCCTTTGTGCTTTGTGTGGGTGCAGCTCAGGGAGCAGCTCCTTGCTCCTGTGGCTTTTCTTTTGACTACAGATGACTTGTACATGTATACTCAGACCCCGAATTCACAAGCTTCTCTCTGCTTGAGTCTATCGATTACTTGACATTGACAGTCATTTTCAAAAGCACAGTAAAAAGATGACAGTAAGTGTTAGAACCAACTAAATACAGTACCTGTCACAAACTAGCTCCTTCAGACAGTACCTGTCACAGGCTAGCTCCTTCCAACAGGTTTCTAAAAAGAGCATGTTTCAGAGACATTTTGCATGGAGGATCTTCAGGGACTCAAATCTCTGGGCCAATAGATGGACTAGTCAGCTGATCCCAGAGACTTTTCTAGAACAAATGGCTGTCAGGATGATGACATAATGGCTGATGCTGACTGTCAGTTTGCATCTAGAATTCCAGAGAGATGAGATTTGGGCCCATCTCGGAAGAATTACTCTAAAATGGGATGATCCTCCCTAAAATGGGAGACACCATTCCCTAGTCGTGAGTCCTGTGCTTAACAGAGGAGAGAAGGCAGCCGAGGGTGGGGATTCAGAGCTCCCTGCTGCCCAGCTGTGAACCCAGTGTGACCAGAGGCCTCAATCCATCAACCCAGCTTCTGCAGCCAGGACTTTGTGTCCTGATGGACTGGATCCCAAAATTTTTATTTATTTATTTATTTTAGTTTTTCGAGACAGGGTTTCTCCGTAGCTTTGGAGCCTTTCCTGGCACTAGCTCTTGTAGACCTGGCTGGCCTAGAACTCACAGAGATCCGCCTGCCTCTGCCTCCCGAGTGCTGGGATTAAAGGCGTGCGCCACCATTGCCCGGCTGGATCCCAAAATGTAATTTTCCCCCTTATGCTGCTTTTGTTAGTTTAGTTTTGTTTTGTTTTTTAAAATCACAACAATAGGAGAAGGAACCCAGACAAATGACCTGAAGCCTTCTTTAAAATATCACGTCTGAGATATTTCTGGGGCCAGAACTTAGCCTTTGGTATCAAAGCATATTCTTCAAGAAAAGTCAACCACACAAGCTTGTTTGCGAACACTCGGTACTGCAGGGTGACGTAGCCTAGAGACAGCACCAGCTCTGTGGGACTCGGACTAATTTGTGTGTCACTCAACAGCAGGATGTAGATGGTGGCTGCTATAAAGGACTGCACCAGTCAAATGGACCCCTCATTATAGAAACGTCTATTGCGTTGCCTGGGTCCAGAGTTCTAGATTTTTTAACATGGTTTCAATAAACATCAAATGACCGCACTGCCAATAAAAATTCAAGTAAAATGCCCTTGCTCTTTTAACCTGTCACTCGTCTCTGAAAGGATAAAGTTAAATTAACTTATTTAAGATGCTCTGGCCACAGCCTGATCCTGGATTAATGAATCTGACATCGACATTAGGAGAGTAGTGTCTCCTCTAGAGCCCTAGGGGAAGATGGCCTTAATGCTTTCCCCATGGTGACCACTTCTATCTCGTGGCCGAGTCAGCTACAGGGACAGACAGAACTTTGATAAGGTTAGGGATCAAAAAGGATCCCAGAGCCTGGCATTTCTTTGTTTAGATCTTGTTGGGATCTCATGTAAACAGCCTTCTTTAGAACTCTGCCCTTTGCCTTACAACCTTGAATCCGCAGGAAGTGTCTAGATAGGCTCCCCATCCCAGCTGGAAATCCTTCCGGAGAAATGTGCTATCCAAAAGCAAAAGGTGAGAGGCGGGCTTCCCCTTAACTTAGCAAAGAACAAGGTTCAGAGCTGTGTTCTAGGCTCTCAGAAGATGGTCCGCCGCAACACATTTCTTTAGGGGTTTCTTTGTAACATGTGCGCAAGCAACACCACAGGTTGACTCATTTCAGGAAGACCCAGAACCGGGCCCAGTGCTTTACCTGGGAACAGCATCACCCCACTGCTTAGGGTCCATTTGGACTTACAGAGGGATGTCTCCAGAAACATCTTGGGGGTAGCGAGTACAGAACAAAGAGAAAGGGGGTCCCTTCTCTCTACTCCTTGCCCAGGAATGACCCTCAGGTTCTTGACACCTAACGGACTTTGCCATAGAGTTTCCCGGTGCTCAGGGAGACCAGATCAATGCTTCGAGAAATACATGTGTCATGAACCCTGTGACCACTAGTGGACAGAACGGCAAGGTTTTGCTAATATACTAGTCAGTAAACAATATTGAAAAGCGTTCTCAGGACAGGAGAGTTGATGACTCAGCAGGTATACAGGAGAGATGACTCAGCAGTTAAGATCCTCGTGCCCAGGATCTGAGTTTGGCTGGCACTGTCCATGGGCAGCTCACACCACTCTGCTCTCCTGCTCCTGGGGAGCCAGCGCCTCCAGCCTCCACAGGCACCCGCATTCATTTGCAGACACTCCCTACCCATATACACACACATAGTTAAAAAACAAAACACATTTCTAAAAATGTATTCTGTAGATGATCCAATTCAGGAAAATGAGGCATAAAATGACAATTCTTCCAGAGATCTCAGGAAAATTCTATTTTAATATTCTTTATCAAAGCCTCTCCTATTGCCATGTTCTCAGGCCTTCACCAAACACACACACACACACACACACACACACACACACACACACCCTTGTGTGTTCTTCAGAGTTCTGAGAGATGACACCTACATATTTGAAATGTTGTCACCCTGAGAAATTCTGAAACTTCACAGTTAATCATTGTGAAAGGCCCTGAGCAAGCATAAGACTCAATTCTTTCCTGTTTAAGGGTAAACGATACATCCTTTAAGAATAAATAATAATCAACGTTATCTGTTTGTGATCCAATTGCTTGGCACACTGAGCTTTGAGGAGAGAAGGACACAGCTGAACTGAATTTAAAAGTACTTGTACAATTCCAAGGCCGCATTCAGCTTCTTGATTTTGAGGACAGTCCTGCCCCCAACCCCATTCCTGCAGTTCCCTGGATCAATCTACAATGCAAGGCACGCTCCCCAATCTAGCAGCTCACTGAGCAGGCTCGGCGCCCAGGAGAAAGCTGGATGGAAATGGGGAGAACAGCGCCATCGCTGTCATCTTCGTGACACTCGGACTGCAGTCAGGTGGGGTGTGTGGAGTAGAGGATTATTTAGTTTACCTTTGAGTGGTCTCGTGTGGTTCTCGGGGCCCGGAACCCTGGGGAATACATAGCAGGAAGTCTGGAGCGCTCTGTAGCTGTCATCTTTACACACCTGTGCCGAGAGGTGACTCACACCTTTCAAAAGTTCTTTAGTAATATTATTATTTTCCTAAGTGTCTGGAAGGCAGCGTCTAGGTTTGTTGAGGAATGTTTCCATTTGAAGACAAGTTAATCAACAAGTCTTTTTCCCCTCTTAAGCTTAATAGCAACAGTAAACAAACAGATAGTCTAGAGCCAAGTTAGATGGTGACTATTTTTTTCCTGACAAGACGCCTGGAGGTAGGACAGCCAATAAGGTTCATCTGGAGCCGCACCTCTGCGTGATTGGTACTGTCTAAGGAGAAGACTCTAAGACCTGGAGTTAGCAGAGCAGAAAGGAGAGGTCTGACCAACTATTCATGCATGCAGTAGGCATGTGGGGAAGATATGGCTGTATACATAATAGTCCAAATTTTAGAGTAAACACCTAAACATGCAGAGGGACAGTAGGAGGTAGGAAAACATAAGATGGTTAAGTTCACTTTGAAAGAGACCTTGGAACATTTTTGTTGAATTATTTGAACAGTGGGGCATCCTGGACTAGATGTAAACATGCCAGTAATGCCAACAGGTTCAACCCACAGGAAACCAGCTGGCTGTGTTTGTGAGAGCTACCAGGAGATTCAACCAAAACGAAGGCAGATGTAGGGCCCCAGGAACTGCCTAGGAGGTGGTAAGGGCCATGAGGCTCTGACGTGGCTGAGAGGGTGTGAGGGGGGTTGAATTATATCAGTAGACCAGTATCCGCTTATGACCCTACCCTTTCCATCTGTCTCTCGATAAACTGACGAATACACCGCAGACACTATGATGATATTTAATGAGTGATACGATACGAATGAATACTTTTATGAACGCAAGGAAAAGAGCTGGTTGGAATGATAAGTGAACAGGTTTTTGTGTAGACATGAGCTTGGGTGTTGATGCAGCCTCTGGGATGCTGTCCACTGCCAAGGGAGCGCTCTGGCCTTCTGCAAACACAATGTCTGACATTTGCTGGCTTGAGGGTTTTCTCCCCAGAGCAATGACTTCATGGCCACAACTTTCCATACATGAGATTTAGGAACCCTTCCAGCAGTCTCTCCCCAAGCAGAACAATGACCTTTATTGAGAGCTCTTCTCGGTGGCGATACTTGGAAAACAAGGTGCCAGTCAATCTCCATAGATCTTTTAAGATATATATCTATATCTATCTATCTATCTATCTATCTATCTATCTATCTATCTATCTCCCACCAAGACCAGATCTGAAGTGAAAGTTTGCAGAAATGGCTCCTAACTTAAATATTAGAGCTGGGATTCAATATCAAGTTCTTCCCCCTACAAATTTTATCCCTGTCTGATTCCTCCACTCTGCCTTGAAGTGCCAAGTGTTAGAGTACTTAAACAACATATATATATATACCCTGCTGCCGTTTTCTGTTAGCTTATGCCCAGAGGACCCTTCCTCACTCCTTGTATGCTCCTTACTTCTTTCCCATCACAGTAGTAACAAATATCTTGGTCAACCAGCTTCAGAAGAGAAAAGGTCTATTTCAGTTCCCAGTTTGAGAGGTTTCAGCCCTTGGTCAGTTGCCCTGTTGGTCCTGAGTCCGTGATGAGAGTGTTTATGATGGCAGAGGTGTGCAGCGGAGAAAGCCTGGTATCCAAGAGGAACAGACCAGGGCACTCCAGTCTCCTCTGAAGATACCCTAAAACTTCCCACCAGACCCTGATCTCTTAAAGGGTTCACAGTCCGCACTAGCACCCTGCCAGGGACAAAGCCACATGCGTCTTCCAGATCCAAACTACAGCATCCATTCAGTTTGTCTCACCTGTGCCTCCCATCCCTGCTTCCAGCCCTGCAAGACTCTGAACTTGAAGAAGAAGCCGGTCATAAAGAACAGGTGTGACTACCTATCTGGAAATGTGTGGTTGGGAGCATCTGTGGCTGTTGTTGGGTTCTCAACAGTTCTTTCCAGCCCCCAGTGCCTTCTACAGAGCTGCCCTTTCCTGTGTGCTGTGAGCTGTTTATTATATACCACCCTTAGCCCTGATAGTAGAAGCCGGTGTGTCTGACATCGACATAATGGAATCAAAGGGCACCTAGAGCTAGGATGTGGCGTTCAGAAGCCATTTGCATTTTATTTTCCCTGACTCCTAGTTTCTAATGTCTCGGTCACCACTGCTGAACCCAGCATCTGGCACGTTATGAGTGATGGGTTACTGTCAACCCTTAACCAAGTTTTGATTGTATTTTCTCTCTCTCCCCGTCCTGTGTGTGTGTGTGCGCGCACGCGTGTGTGTGTGTGTGTGTGTGTGTGTGTGTGTGTGTGATGGCTTCTGGTAAGTTGCAGCCATTAAGATTCATTACTAGAAAAGGAACAAATACTGTTTTTTACTGTGTTCACGGTATATCGAGTTACAAGTAGAAAAACACCCTAAGACCCATGCTCTTCCTTTCAATGGAGAGCAGTCTTCGCTGAAACCCCGTCTTGCTTTAGTCTTTGTTTGGGCTGGGCGTGTAGTCCACAGAAGTGAACTTCCTGGTCTACCAGACTAATCTGTGCATCATTGCCCTTTGCTCTGGCTCAGTGTTACAGAGTTCCTACTGGTTCTGGTTCTGGTGGTCCCAGCAGCGGGACAGTGCCACTGTCATGGAGCTAAACTGGTATTGACAATGCATGTTAAAGATATCTTTTATGAAGTGAGGACCCAGAAGTATCAGTGGGCCCCCTGGGTAGGATGCAGAGGTGTTGGCCTTACTTACTGACTGTCTGCGGGTGCTGAATAGCAGTCTACAGGGAGAGGTTGTCCTACCAAGTGAATTTTAAATTCTTGACAAACAGGAGATGGGGGGGGGGGTTCAGAAATTCTTTTTCTAAGAAACATTAGATTCGCACAGCTTTTTTTTAGAATATGTCTTACTATGTCAAATGTTCAAATGTGGGTTTGTTGCAAGTCATGGCTAACTCAGCCATGGCCCTCTTAATGGTTCTTTCCTTTCTTGAGACATTCACTCCACCGTCCCACTTGAACATGTCATTAGCATGGGATCTTCGGTTATAAGCTCTGCTCTCCATTCATCTTGGGCAGGACACATTTTTGAGCATTTTACTAGATTTTAAGCCCTTGGAGTGCAAAGAATGCGCCCTAGAAAATGTGCTGAGAACATCTCCCTCTTTAATTCATATATGCCCAATAGAATGTCCAATTGGCCAACAGAAACTGTTTAGCCAAGGGGACCAGAATCTCTCAGTTAGGCTTGGCTTTGATGTCCATTTCATGCACAGCCTGACACCCAAGGCATTGATGCAACCTGCAGGATCTTGGTTAGTGATGGGAGTGTTTCTGGAGATGCTTGGTGAACTGAGGGCTCTAAGAAATGATTATACAGGCTTTGCACAGCAGAAAAGCCATACCAGAGAAGCTGACATTGAATGCATGGGGCCATCTGTGGCCCTGGTTTCACAAGTTTGGCCATGATGGACTCACGGAGACAACGCTCTGGTGGACTTTATCTTTGAAGGAAGGAGGTTGCGGGGTGTCATTTAGAGATGGAGACATCTCTGAGGTTTGGAGTGAGAGTGGACAGATGGATGAGTGGGCCCACCGAGCCTGGCAGGTAGGAGATTTTCTGCTGCCTGTCAGGGAACAGCAGGCAGGTCCGTCATTTCACGTCTCCATTTGTTGAACTTTGCTGTGTTCACCCTGCCGTTACCCACTACAGAATTCCTCCTACTTTTCATTCTGCCTTCATTCTAAATTTGCTAGTTCAAAATATGATCTCTTTTGCAGTTAATAAATTCTTAGCCCAATGACATTAAAAAAGAATGAAGTTAATAAAGAGGATTAGAGAGGAAACCAAAGTGTGCTTCTCTAATGAGAGGAACGTGCTGCCCACATGCTGGTTCTACGGGATGCGCTCTTGAAGACCATCAAAGAGTCAAGCAATGGAAGTTGCAGCTGGGGGATGTCCTTTCCTGCCAGGATTTTCTATGTCAAACTTTGGGCGATTCATTACTTGGGTGGGGTAGGGCAAATATATGGATTTAAAATGTACTTTCGGGAGCAAGGGAATAGATAGCTCAGTCTGTAAAGTCCTTGCATTGCAAGTATCACGACCAGAGTTCAATTCCCAGAAAACATGGAAAGCGCATGTCATGTGCTTTAAACTCCAGGAGCCATGGAGAATGCATGTTGTATGGTGTAAATCCCAGAACCCACAGAAAATGCATGGTATATGGTGTAAGCCCCAGAACTCATGGAAAATACATGGCATGAGCTGTTAGCCCCAGAACTCATGGAAAACACATGGTGTGTGCTGTAAGTCCCAGAACCCATGGAAAACGCATGTTGTGTGGTGTAAGCCCCAGGACACATGGAAAATGCATGGCATGAGCTGTAAGCTTGTGATCTCAGTACTGAGGAGGCAGAGGCAGACAGACTTCTGGGGCTTGGGGACCAGATAGCTTAGTGTAATGGGTGAGCGCCAGGACAATGAAAAACAAGGTGGATAGTGCCCAAAGAATGAGACTTGAAGGTGTCTTCTAGTCCCTGTACTCAGAAGGCACACACACACACACACACACACACACACACACACACACCCTACATCTGGTATGTAGTCATCATGTAGCTTGAACACATGGCTCCTTACTTTCTTTTCAGTGCTGCTGGTATTCGAGGCTAAATAACTCTTTGGCATGGAAAGCTTTGCTGTGTATTGTCCACAGACCAACACCCTTGACTTCTACCTACTAGAAGCCAGTAACACTCCCTGCTTCTGGTGCCACATCCAAAATTGTCTCCAGATGTTGTCAAACGTCCTACTCCCGGGGAAAGTCGTTATTAGATGGGGATGTGCCCACAATAGGAGCCACAGTGTCCTATTGGTGTGTTAGTGCTTTGAATGAAACTCAGAAGGGAAAGATGAGGGACAAGGTGTGCTCTAGCCACGGGTCACCGTGACAGCCATTGCTCACCCTCAGGTACAGCTTGCAGCTACACTTCCAAGCACACTTAGAGAGTAACATGGCGGGAGCGAGATCTGGGGAACGACCCTTCCTGCCTCTGGATCATGATACACGTGTGAGCAGCAGTGTAAACTGATTTATGACCTGATCGCTATTTGTCCACATACATCAAATAAAATTTGAGACTCAAAGCCACAAGCTGCCACGATCATTTTCCTGCCCCTGTTTCTGTGAGACAACCATGTAGAACTCAGCCTCTCCGCTGCTCTTTAAACAATAGCCCTCTGTCATTTCCAGAAAATGTTTTAAATTAGTATAAAACTTGGCTAAATTTAGCTTTTATAGAAGAAAGAATAAAATATAATTAACTGTTTAAAGAAGCAAACAGAAACCACATGAAGGAATGAGACTCTCTGGCGAGAAATCTAACAGTAGTGCTTGGTAGCTAACCCATCTCCTGCACAACAGATGTTCTCACGTTTAAATGGAAACAGGACCCGCGAGCCTGGGAAGAAATTCCTGCTGGAAGGCTGCTAACTCCACAGAGGTGAGTTGTCCAGGTGTGGCGTAAGCATGCTCTAGTGGCTCAGAGATGGAACGGTCTGAACACCGGACTCTTCAAAACAACAACAGCAACAAACATCTCAGTGCAGCAAGAAATACCGACGGAGCGAATGCTTTGGGGGTGCGCGGGACTCACTAATGTCTGCCAGGTGGGTAGCAGAGTCGGGTTTTAGCAGAGCACATAACTTGTCAGAATTTTTGTATAAATACTTGCCTGTTTAGAAGACCTCCTCACCAGACAATTTATGGTATTTTATTGGGGCAAAGGAGGGTAAATTTGATTTAAAGACTCAAATGGATTCTCTTGTTATTTTCTATTTAAAAACCTCCTGTCTAGAGCCGAGACAAAGGATCCTATTGTGTCCTGACCTAGGCGTGCCGGGTCTCAGACAGAGGCCTAGCCTGAGGCACGCTGCATCACACACACACATGGATCCAATCTTTGTCACCTAATAAAGACCCACTGAATCAAAGGCCAGGTTATCATTTATTCTGCGGGCTGACTAATGCTCCGTTCTCTCTTTCATGCTGTCTTCTCTTAAGGCTCAAACAATTAGTCTTATTGTTGTTGTTGTTGTTACTGTAATATTTTAAAAACACAGATGGACCTGGTAATGTGCCATTGTAACATGGTGGCTGCAGGCCAAAAAAAAAAAAAAAGAGTACAATAATCCATTGTTGTATTGGAATTCTTCTGTTGGCCATGGGCTCTGGGGACGTCTCTGAAATCATGGCAACAACTTAATCCACTCATTTCTCTGTCGTTTTTCAGTTTTCATATTTCACCACCCTGGGAACACCTCAGGGAGCATTGAGATCAGCCTATCTTTCCATTGAAAGCAAAATTCTCTTCAGTTTGACAAATCTGGGAAAATGGGTTAGGTGTTTTTTTTTTTTTTTTTTTTTTTTTTTTTTTTTTTTTTTTTTTTTTTGCATGCTTGAACATTAGGTGACAAAAAGGCCTATTGAAAAGGAATAAAATAAACTCTTCACCCTGGACACAGGGAGGAGCAGCAGGAAGAGAAAAGGCCTTGCTAGCACAGTCACCCCACTTTCCATTCCTTTCTTATTTTTCCATAAAAATGCTTGGTGATAATTTTCTTCCTGCCTTTCCTCAGAGTTGCATTCTGTTCTGTTTGGCTCATGGACTTGACCAAGGTCCCCATGCCTCAGAGAAATTAGGGGTTAGACTCAGGCCTCTTCTACCTGCCTTTCCCAAAGACCCATATCTGCAGGCATGAGCTGCCGAGAGTCCTGGCCTGCAGGCACCCTGCACGTCAGATATGCATAGCCCATGCCTTTTGGGACAGTCACAGCTTCCAAAGCCTACATTTTGATGAATGGGATCAACTAACAAACCATGGTTTAGAGACAATCTCCACAGTGAAAAGCCCTTTGGACTACGAGGAAGAGACCTAGTATGAGACTATTTTGAAATAGTCTCACGTCAATTGTGTGTGTTTCTAAGGCAGTAAACCCTGGTCTCTTTTTCATCTCTGTCTAAACAGAAAGTCAGCAAATCCTCTTTCAGAACTTAATATTTATCTCAACTATTCCTGTTTCTAATTTAGGGCTAAATTAGTTCTCATTAGAAGGAAAAGTTGGGATCAGTTTTTTTTCTCTCTTAAGCTTGAGTTCTCTTAGCCTGACATCTCGCTCAGGCTCCAATGAGACCAGTTTTGTTTATATCTCCTCTTAATTTTCTCTCTGCTTCACATTCTCTCTCCTTTTTTTTTTTTTGATTCTGGGAAATGAATGCTTTCCTATATACAGGCATCCTTCTGACCTGCCAAATACCACATCTGTCAAAATGCTGAACAGACGTTGTTTAAAAATAAGGCTGGAAACTTAGCCCTTCATTAAAATCTCTAAAGCAAAGGCTGCCCTCTTTCCTCTCAACACTTTTTTTTTGGCACGCACACGCGATATTAGCATTTAATAATAACATCTCACCATGTCTTTGCCCACAGAGTGCCAAAAGGAAAAGTCTTCTGGTGATAACCTTTAATGAGAGAGGCAGCTGAGCACCACGGGAAGCACGATGCGGGTTGTGTTGTTTATCTGGCAAAAATGATGGTTCCAAAGAAACCTTATGGTCCCCACTGGCCAGAGGCCTTCTAATTTCTTTTTAATGGATTTATTCCCTATGAAAACACATTCTATGCTTTACATGTCATCTTTATGTAAGTTTTGCTGATGAACTTTATAAGTCAACCAGAAGACGGATTCATGGGCATTTGATGCTTTAGATAGATAAGTGAATGATGACCTGACCTATTGAGGGAACCCTGATAGACCACATGGTGGGATTTCCCATTATCCCAATAATGATAGGGAAATAATAACAGAAATAGTAATAGAACAAATACTTAAACAAGAGAACATCATTTAGCTTGGTTCAGTGGGTGTACTTGGTTGCTTTTGAAGCTGTGTAGATGAGCAATTGATGACCAAATATTATCCTCCTGCTGCAGACAGAGCATCAATTTGATTTTAAATTGTTCATCAATGGCTTTAGCTACAGCTGAATTGGGCATTGAATGCTTACTATTGGTAAAGATTGTCTTGACTGCTGTGATACATGTAACAAGGATACTCCTTCTGCGGCAGAAAATGCATAAAACAGTGTAGCTCACCCGAATAAAGTACAGCTGCCATTTTGGAGCGGGAAAGACATGCAAGACTCCTCTCTTCACCCTAAGCACCTAAAGCACCCGCATCTGGACCCCAGATTCAGCTTTGTTACGATGGCACCAACGACTCCTAGCCGTAAGAGGACTGACTGGCTGATGGGGTTTAGCATGTTTGGCAGAGGGTCTGAACACATCTGCAAAGACAGCAGCATTTTGAAGCAGAGCTACAGGGCACATGGATGCTAGACCTGAAACAAATTCTACATGGGTGATTTGGAAAACTCTGAAACATTTTAAGTTCTATGATCTTTGGATCACTTTGTTTCCAGGTTTTATTTGATTTTATTTCTTTTAAGTCTTCCTCCCAGAAATGTGCTTTCAGATTAGTTCAGCAATTGTGTAACTTAGCCAAGCCATGCCTTTCTCTTTAATATTTGCTTTTGTTTTGAGTTTAAAGGGAAATCAACACCAATGAGGAGACCAAAGCATCAAATCTCATTAACTTTTCTGGATTCTCTACAGTGCCAAAAAAAAAAAAAAAAAAAAAGTACTGTTAGCTTCCTCTGGCATATGGTTAATGCTTAATGTTTCTGCTCTGCACGTCGAGGGAATGGGCGGTTGAGTTGGGAAAAGATGCCTGAAGGTGGCTATTGAGAACCTTGTGGATGGGGAGCTGTCAATAGATTGTAGAAGTAGTAATGATTTATGAGGCAAATTAATAATGGCAGCTTCTCCATAAGTACCAGCCCAGAATTCTTGGACCATCAGTAAAGGATTGCCTGTGGTCTACCAAGTGGCAAGCATTCATTAGCTCTTTAGTGTCCCAGTTAAATGTGTTTTACATTCGTCATCAAAATCTAGAATTTCTCAAGCCAAGTCATAAATACACAGAGAAGAGTAAGTGGTACAAGAAAGAATAATTATCCTTTTGAGTTTAAAAGTCAGTTTCTTTGATAGGACAATGTCCATATTCTTGTACGTACAAGGACGATAAATGCACACATTCGGTAACTTTAAGATACAGATTATGAAGGGTTTGCATTGAATGCTTGAATGTATCTCTAAGTCCTAAATCAGAGTCGGGGGAGAAGACTAGAGGTCTTTTGTTATGGGGGCATAAAGCTTGCATGCTTTTCAGAGATCTCACTGTGAATCACCCCACCAAGCCTTGAACAGTTCTGCTCCTGCAAAGAGTGAGTTGAAGATCTATCTGGTCTACCTCAGTTTTCATAAGGAGGCAGAGTGGTTTGCAGGAGCATTAAAGAGTGATAATTAGTAGGTGTCTTTTCCACTGGACTCAGAAGCCTTTAATTTGTGTTTCTGTTTTTTCCAAGAGAGATTTGCCCTTTTCAACTTAAAATTAAATAAATTTAGTCCATGTTTGCCTCCATGGGAGCAATGACCTGATACTATTAAAACATCAACACAGAGAACTGGAAATACCTGCTCTTTCCACCTTTTGAGGATTATGGGCACTACTGCACCAAAGAGGCAGGAATAGTTCTTCTTCAAGTCCCTGCCTTCTGATTGCCGAGCCAGAGGGTTACATTTTCTCTAGTCTCAGTTATGTGGTCATGTAGCCCCCTGTCACAGGTTGAACCCTCTTGGTACTATCTTTTCCTCTTGGCTTTGAGGCTTGGGGCAATTTCCTCTTGCCTCTTGAGTTCCCACCTTGCCTACATGTGTCTTCACGCAGCATGCGCAGCCATGCTGAAGCCATGTAAAGACATCTGTGAACTGGGTCATCTCCTAGCCTCGTGTTCTCATTCAGCAGTGCTATGCAGTTCGCCGTTTCTGCCTCCACCTCTCCCTTTTTTTTTTTTTTTTTTTTTT